>NW_005841875.1:2938147-2955474 GCF_000455745.1 Alligator sinensis
CATTTCCTTGACTCATAATATATAAAAAGTGCAAGCAAACCATGCAACTGGGTGTACTGTGGATTTTCACTTTTCTCATGCCCCTTAGCAATTTTAAAGGTGATTTCCCACTGGGGTTGGTTGATTTCTTTTTTTTTTTCACATACTCCCCCACAAGAAATGGAGGCTGACTCTTGATATGGCACATGGAGATATCTTAGCTTTGAAGGGTTTGTTTCCACAGAGGCAAACCACTAATTGATCCTTTAATCAAAGCAATAACTGTCCCTTCCAAGGTCATGAAAGTCCAATAAGCAAATCTGCCTTGGTATTGTGTTCTCAGACCCAATTTTCCAGGCAGTGGACTTTCTGTTGCCTCTAGTTTGCTTTGGCAGCTCTTTCACAACTCCCCTGCGTGTACGTGGGAGGGAGGTGGGGAGAACCTCAACACCAAGGGGTCTCTGGGGACAGTGGACTAGCCAGGAGGGGCCAACCTTTTTGGCAAGTGTCCCACAAGGTAAGCCTTGCGCCCTCCTTGAGTGCTGTGTCAAACGCCTTCCCCTGCCCACTCTGTTGCTCTGCTCTCTGCTCCCAACCTGTGCTCCCTGCCTGATCCATTGCTCTGCTGCCGTGCTCCCTGCTACCTCCCTGATCTGCTGCATGCCGCATGCCGAGGTTGCCCAAGCCATGTGCGCTGCGGGTTGGCCACCCCTGGAATAGACTCTCTGTCTCTTGACTTCACTTTCCTCTCACAGTGGCTCTCACCATCGAAGTTCAGAGCATATTCACAGATGTGGAAGGTGCTCACTTCATCCAGAAGGTGCAAAGCACCTTGCAGGAAAAAAACAGGTTTTCATTTGGCCGTGCTGCCTCTGTGTACAATGCACTGCTAAGTTTATCCTAAGTCCCTGGGCCTTTGCTGGGAGTTGTACGTGGAGATTATGTAAAGGATCAGGCCTTCTGCCCCCTCCCCTAAAATGTCTGAAATCCCCTCCTTTCACAGAGGGCTGGTGTGAGGCCTGCCTGCCACTAAAATCCCACTTAAAACAGACGTTGAGAACTTAAGTGTTCAGAATGCACCCCTACAGTCCACAGCAATGAGAACTTTCTGTGGTTTTTCAGTTTCCTATTTTTAACTTAAAGATACTGCACCATATCCATCTGCCTGCCTATTAACCTAATGCTCTGCAAGCAGGAGAGAGAAAGCAAACAAGGGGCTGTTCTGGGAAAAACGAAGGTAACCACATCTGAAAAAAAAAATGTGTAACCCTCACAAAAAGGGAAAATGAAAACGGCTGCTTCTGGACCAGTTAAGATAACTGATTTTTATTATTGGTCCTTGATGGAGCTCAGAAGTAATCGAGCTTAGAGAAATGGAAAACAAATTGTTTCCTTGAGATGTTTTTTCCTGTACCGCGTAGATCATCGGAGAAACAGGACTGGAACAAACAGGGCACTGGCTCATTTGCTTTTTGGTGGACATGCCGGGGGCTTGTCAAGTGAGAGATCAGTTACAAAATTTCTCTTATGTTCCCTAGTGATCATTTTGCTGATATGATTAGGACCATAGCTGGTATACCTGATCCAAAGCTTATTTTGGACAATAATGTAGAAAACAATGCTTTCAGATGTTTATATACCCAACCCCTTCACTAATTGTATCCTTTCTGTCTTTCTGTGTGTATATACATCCATGCACACACGGGCACACTCATTCTATAATCATATCCTTGAGTCTTGTTTGTCCTAAACAATGATCTTATGAAGGTTTTCCTTATGGATGTCTTGTTTGACTTGTTATTTCCTCTTATGTTTGTTTTATTGCTTTATTTCTGTTTCTAATCTATGGAGTTTCTGTATTCCAGTGTTGTTTGCAACTTAACCCCCGTCAACCAGAGCTTTTATTTAACCCTTTGGGCACTGTGCAAAGCCCAGTCATTTGTTTCAACTATTGAGGATGAGGTGCGTGTTAGCGATCTTTAGAATTAGATTTTGGAAAGCGCAGGGCCAGAATTTCAGAAGAGCCCAGCTCTCATTTAGGAGACCAAACAGGGGTCAGATTTCCAACGTAGCACAGTGCTTAGCAGTTGCCCCTGTGACGTTTCTGATCAGATTTTAAAAAGATAAGTGCATACCTTAAAAAAAATCTAGCCAGCCGTTTTGATTCCCAAATACGAACAGAGCTCCACTAAATGTCTGACCACAGTTGGCCCTTGTGAAACTTCTTGCCTCTTGGCAATCCTTTATTCTATGTTGTACAAGTGGATTTATCGAATAGGTGTCGTGGCAGAGAAACGACACCTAATAAATACACGAACATGTATAATAGAACAATAATGAAAATTTAAAATATGTCTCAAAACTTTATAACAACATGGCATGCACCTTTGCATGAGCCTTGCATTTTGTGATGGATGCATTGCGAGAAACTTAATATAACTCCACTGGAGTGAGAAAACAAATTCTCCGAGTCTGCAAAACCTTCCATGTGGGAGTTTTTTGCTTCTGACTTCATGGGTACAAGTTTGTCCTAAGAATGCCAGGTTTTTCCTCCAGCACATTCATAGGCTTTTCATTCAATGGCAGGGGTGTCTCAGCATTGCGGAACATATTATCCTTAATTAACTTTATACCTTTCTGGAAAAGAAAAATTACATAGGTGAAATCCTGGTCCCACTGGACTCAGTGGCAAAAACTCCCCCTGAGCTGAGTTCTCCAGTTACATCTGGAGAGAAGGTGTAATATAAAATATAATATAGAGAAATTAAGTCATGTGCCATTAATCAGATGGAGAAAGGTAAGCAAGTGCACATGGGCCTTGAGAAATAAAGGGAGCACTTTCATTAAGTTGCCCCGGTGTTTTTGTTTTTTCTTTTTTAGGAGAAAGTACGTCTTAACATTGTCACATTCATTTTTATTTATCTAGAAATCTTAGCTTCAAAGAAAGAATTCACCTTTCATTTTCCTTTTATTTATATACTTTAGAAAAGAAAGTGACTTTCTTTCACCAGACCCACATTCTGGTATTGACAAGTACAATAGTTGCTACGTTCAGCCCTGCTCAGTAGGATGTGAAATCCAGAAGGCATCTTACCCACAAATTGAGACTCCTAGATCTTTTCATACCAGCAGGTTTTGCTATAGACCAAACAGTTGATGAGTATTACTTTGTTGATTAATTAACCTTTGAGGCCAAATTCTGTCCAGAGCTGAGTTTGACATAGATATTAAATAACTGGAAATGTCTCAACCACTCCTCATTAACTACTACTATTATTTCATGTCTATTGTTTCACTCATCCCAGAGGAACCTGAAGTTCTCACCAATGTATCAAGCTAAAATGAAAACTATGCACAGGCCACTTTGTTCACCACTGATATGCAGGAGGGCAACTCTTTAGCAGCACGTAAAGGGAAGGGCGCATGATGCTTTAGAACTGAAATGAAGGTTTCCTTTTTCTGTTAGCAATACAGAGGGTATTTAAAGGCAAAAAGTAATTATCCCATTGATATTTGGTCAGGATACTGTGGTACTAAGTACTAGGATACTAAGCACAAGGACTTTGTTCTTCCATACAGCATACAGTATGTCCAGCAGACATACAGTACGTCCCTTAAAATATGTCAAGGTTTTGATCAGTCTCTTGCTGTGGACTGTCTTGTATAAAATGGCATAATAAATGTGAGAAAAAAGCCACTTACCATTACTGGTAACTGGAGATCTACTCTGACACCTGCCTCCACGTTTCTGATTCTTCTGGTTCAAGGAAAAAACTAGGATGTTGAATTCATCTATGGAATTTAAAAAGATTTTAAATCCCTCCAAAGGGAGGAAATAAAAGCACTAAAATATACCAAAGTATTTCGCACAGGTGTTCTCTAGAATCTGTTTTTATGTCATTTTTGAAAGGAAGTTCAGGGGGTTTGGCCTGGTTTCAGTTACATATTATACCACAGAGTCATGGCATACTTCTGAACGCACAAACTACAGTTAGAAATCTTGTTGCATTTTTTTATATAATGTATTCATATCTGTAGCCTACTTTCTTAGTCTTCTAATTTTGCTTTTCATCTTTTGTGTTAAAAATATTCAAGAATATTTTTATACCGTGGAAACAAAAAGAAACTAACTGCTACTGACAGAGCAAACTTGACAGCTGATATTCATAAGGACAAAACATTTTATGTATGCTGGAGCTTGGTTTAAAAAAGCCTTGATATCAAAAGCACCACTGAGAGAGATCTTTCTCCAGATGTGATAAAAGTGATGGAAGAAGGATAAGTTGTGGAGGAAGATACTACTCTACTTGAATAGTGGCTCATAGTTGTTGGGAGCAGAGAAAATAATTAGCTACGTTAATCTGAAGTCAGTCAGAAGGCAGGGTAGATATGCACCTTTATAAACTGATTAAATCCAGGATGATCATATAACCATGGCCATCAAGGCACCGAGTGTCCAGACTCAGTTTGGCCTTTGGGTCCTATCTAAAGTGGGGATGGCCTTTGATCAAAAGCGGGGATGGAAGGTCTGGGCAGCCTCCACTCCTCCATATCCCTGCCGATGCGTATGTGCCAAAGGTCCCGGTGTCCTCTCCCGCATACACCGTGATCCAGAAGGATTGACATTTGCCTACTGATTAAGACGGATGTATATATAGAGAGCACAGGCTTTTGGGAACTCGCATTCACTTCATTAGATGTTGTGACGAGACATGCAGACAGCAGAGTTGAGAAGGACAGATCAAGTTATAAAAGACGAGGGAGGGAGTTGAGAGAGAGATGGGGGACCTCAGTAAGAATGGGAATTTGGTAGTCAGTTGTCTGAGAGATGCTGTTTGAAATTGGGGGGTGGGTGGTGGTGGGGGTGCTGTCTGTAAGCCAGGACAGATTTGTCCACAAAGGCTACTTTGAGACAGTCATTGTTTTTAGGAGGGGTTGAAGGTCATTAATACTGACTGTTGTATCAAACAGAAATAAGGATGTCCCACAGAGCATTCAGATGGAGAGTAAAAACACAAATACATTATATAAAATACAAATCTTCTAAAGAAGCTTTCCATACTTTTTTTCCAGAAAAAATTATCAGCAAAAAATTTCTCCTTGTTTGATTTTTGGAAGAGATCCTAAAATACTGGGCATGTCTTGAATGAAGAGTAAATCAATACTAAGTTACTTATAATTTAAATAATGTTGGTTAATTGTTTATTTAAAATCCTTTTATTTGAAGTAGCCCACAGAGCAACTGAGGTGACAAAATGGTGTGAATCTCCACTTCAAATAACCCTTCAGTATTCAACACTGTTTCATAAAAACTTCATGAATGAATATGAGAAATCTGTAGGGGGAGATTTATCAAACTGGAGTTAAGGTTATTTTGATTGTGTCAGAGTTGATCAAGGCTTTGATTAGAGACCTACGCTAATAATTTGTAATGACTCATTTATTTTCATCCTTTTTGCTGTTTCCAATTTTCCCACATGCTAGCTATATATATATATATATATATATATATATATATATATATATATATGTACACATGCACCTACCTACCCACACATCTCTATGGATATGTGTGTGTGTGTGTGTGTGTGTGTGTGTGTATAGCGTTCAGTCATGGCTTTGCTACAAGCTGATGCTGCTCCAGGAACAACCCAAAAGGAAGATTGCTGGAGTTTCAACCTTTCTCCTGGTCCTGCTGCTGACACTTTGTGATGTCTATACCTGGTTCTGCATACACTCTGTATGGTGGCAGCATAGGTCTGGAGGATGGGCAAGGGGCAGACCCAAAGCTCTGTACACTTCTCTCCAAAGAAAGAGATGCAACAGTTCTGCAGAGTGTGTGCACTGTCTCACTCTGATACCTATGACATATAGGTATAGGATAACTGCTGAAGCATCATAAGGGACCCCCATCCAGTTCTCCCGAGCTAGCTGGTCACTGTAGGTGCTGTTACAGTACTGGGTGATAAGGACGCTGGTTTGCCTGGCTACCGCTGTGAACACACAGCTGGTACACCAGTGTAATACATATGGCTGAATAGTTACTCTCCTCTTTCAGAAGAATGACTTTATTCCAGAGCGGGTGATGTGCATTGATATATGGCCAAGTGTTTTATGTTTGTTCTATATTTTGCCCCAGAGTAAACTAAGTTTGCACATAATAACGGTGTTACCCGTCTCTATACCCTCATTCAGAACAATTCAGTAAATGATTTCTGTGAACATTCTGGGTTTTTTTGTTCACAAATGAGCAGTTATTTGAAATCGGAAATGTGTATTGGACACACGGATCACATGATACGTTTCTCTTCGAGGTCTGGGAGGCCATTAGGATTAAATACCTAGTGTAAATGCTCAGGATGATGAATACAACATTTTTGTTGCTCATATTCTGAAATTATTTATTTAAAATGTATTGTCTCAGCGCACATTTTTTGCTAGTAAATTTGTTCAGTTGTGCTTGGATTTGCTAAAGGACCTCATGGAATTAATTATCCAATTCTGATCGAGTCCATGCTTAATTCCCTTAGATGTCTTTGAAAAATCCAAACTTTGAAAGCCTTGAGGAAAGCAAATACAAAAGGGATGCAAAGCCAGCCAATGCTGCCAGCAGCAGCAAATTGGTTTTAAAGATGCAAATGAAAATTTACAATTTTTTTTTACGGTAATCACCCAGCTCTGTTATTGACTGTTCTCTGAAATCCCTTATGTGTTTTGCTTTAGCAAACTGGGTTACTTAGAAGGGTGAAATTCACTTCTGTTCTAATGCCTGGGGCAAAGCCTTTCTTCGGAGGGTTTAAGTGGGGCTTAAGTGATGCATAAGCCTTGTGCAGCCTCTGTGTACAACAGGGAATGTCACTCAAAGTGATCAGAGTGGATTGTTAGAGAGCTTTATGTTTAAAGATTTATGTCCAAAGAAGAGAGCATCCAGGGGCTTTGCCCAGTGCCCGTGTACAGTTCAAAGTCCTGGACTTTCGCTCAGAGATCTAAGTTTCTGAGATGCAGCAGACTTTGTAGAATATTGAGATACTTCCATAAGGTTTTGAAATATCATGTAGAATGAATGAAAATAACTCAGTTCTGCTACTGAATTCTGTAGGATGCTTTGCCAAAAGATATCATTACCACCACTGCTTTAGAGTAATTCCTGTCAATCTACATACAGTTTACAGCACTCCACCGGTTTCATCCGTTTCAAGACAAAGGTGTGTTTTGAAGAGTAGATTTAAATACAATTTTGCCAGTGTGCTGATCTTTATCCAAAGAAGATATGTCTCCTTACCATGCTTTTCTTCTGTGGGGAAACAAATAGCATGATGGGCAAACTGGAAACAACTCCAGAAAAAAAGAAATGTGGGCACTTTGTAAAGGAGTAAAGCCAGATATTTTAGAAATAGCAGGCAGTATCTTTCAAGCAAGTGGAAAATTTGTTTTCAGCAATAAAAATAAATATAGCAACTGGGAAACATCCCTTTTTAACACTGCTGCCTCCATTCCTTGTATTTCTGCAAAATCAGGGTGGCATAAGGCTCCATATGCTCTAGCTGTTCCTTCTAATCCAGCCATTAGTTTTGACATATGGAGCAGGAAATGGGCCAGGAATATGAGTGTGGGACAGCTCCCGGGACGTTCTCTACACAGACCCTGAACCACCAGACCTTGGAAAGGTAGTTGTGACTAGGAGATGGGATCTTCACATGCTAGTGAGAAAAAACATCTGTTAGTTCTTGAAACTAAACATGGCTGTTGCATATCATTCAATAGACGCCTCGTTTCAAGGTCCCTGAAGATTCCCATTGACTAACAGAGTTTTGCATCAAGCCTCAGGAGGATTAGCTGATATTCAATGAATCTAGTGTGAACCCTGAAACATGCAGGTCAGCATTGGATGTAATCTCCTGAGTCATTCCCCTACTGAGAAATAAAATGCATTTTTGAGAATAAGTAAAGTTACAGAATATTAGCTGAGGACAGTTGCAAGAGAAGTAAGCTATAAAAAATGTAATTATCTTTGGAAATACTTAATTGTACATGAGATAATTTTAAACTTATTTTTAACGTATTAGTAGTGTGGGAATTTCTTTGTAATTTTAGCAAGAAAACACACTGTATAATGAATGAAGTTTATCCTGAGTTCCTCCCAAATAGTCTTATTGTCATCCTTTTGTAAGTAACTACTTGTAAAGTACATTTTATGGACTTGCTCAATCGTTAGCCAAAGCGTGGTACCACCAGAATACCCTAGTGGTTACAAAATAGGCAGCAATGACATCCAACATGTAAGTAATTTGGGTGAATATAACTGATGCCACTCCCATGACACGTAAGGACCAGCACAGTAAGTGGTAGATCCAGAATTTTCCTGGTGAATCTGAAACCAGAATAAATCTTTTGTGTCTCTGTAATACAGGAATCAATATAACAGATTATCTATTTATAGTGTCTCTCTGTGTGCTGCCTTACGTGTGTTGGGGATGATATGATACAACATTTTTGGGTATAAATTGGGAATAATTGCACCCACAAGTGGCAGAAACACTAGTAGCTTGTGTTGGTTTTTCAACAAGTGGCGATAGTATTAAACAACATTTCATAATGTACCATATTCATCAGTAGTAATAAGTGCGGCTGTTTGGTTCTGGGAATCATCAGAAAAATATTGACTAATTAGAAGTACAGCAACCGCTGCAAGTGCCATCAATACGCCAAGTCTACTTGGCAAAAACTCATGGGAGGTTATTCCCTGTAATTCCTCCTCAACGATGGGACTCTTGAAGCTCACCTGAGCCCAAACCTAGACAGTTTTTGGAAGCACTGTAAGACCTTCCTATTTGGGTAGGCATGTACCAAACAAAGCTAGGATGAGCTGTTGTTTCTGGGTTCTCTGTTTCATTTTGACCTTCTTGATTTTATCTTTTAAGCTGTTTTATTCTCCAGTCAGTTCCTATTTTAAGTTATTCTGTTTGCTTAATGTAGACCATCCTGAGCCTTTGTTGGGAAGGGTGACATATAGATTGATTAAATAAATAGATACTACTGGGAAAGAAATATTAAGATTTAAAAAAATGTCAAGCTTAGCTAGGCAGCAATTAAGGAACAACATTGTCTACAAGTATTTGAAGAGTTTTAGCATCAGTGTGCAGGCATTTATCATAAACCTACCCACAGGAGACGCCAGTTCAGGACAGTGAGAAAATTAAGGCCATGGCATAGTCTTCCAAAAGTAGTGGTGGAAACCTTATCTCTTGGACCTTTAAAACCCAGGCGGGGAAAAGTGCTAGAACATGTATGATAGGGAGCAACACTGTGTTGGCAGAGAGACAGATTAGATGAGCCCGTAAGCCTTTACATCGCTAACTGCTGTGGTTCTTTGATGTCTGTGTAACTCCATTGACATCATTAGAGTCATATTAGGTATGGGTTTGGTGCAGCCTCTGCAATAACTTGAAATATACCCCATGCTTTCTGAATTAGAGGCATTTATGTGATGACCACAAAGGAATTTTTATTAGAAAAACAGAAAGGCTCCATTTACGCACACAAACCACAGCAATAAGCCTTAATAAGCCTTTCATGAGGTCCAAGTTAAAAAAAAAAAAAAAAAAGCCTAAATGTAATTGTATGAAGGGTACCTATGAAGAGAGCTTCTTTGGCAAGTAGTTTGCAACTACCAGTTCAGCTGTACTTACATGCTTTAATGAACATGTAGGTTAGGATCAGGCTGGCTGCATGGCCACTGGACACATAATGACCACAGAAACTTGGAGGTCTCTGAAAGAATCCGCCAGTGGATACCAGTTTCATTGTCTGTCTTAGTAGAAGTTTCCAGTCCCCAACAAACTGAGAAACAAAGCAGAAGATAACAGTTGTATAATTTGTTGAACACTATATTCAAAATAACTTTATGACTGTGGGACATTGTTCAATGAATTTAGAAAAAAAACCTGCTTGAATTTGTATTCCAAGAATAAATCCTATTGGCACCCTAACAAATGGCATATTTTTACAGTGTTTTTCATTTAACATTTTCAGCCAGCCAGAAGGAGAGGAAGGCACGTATAGGGCATGCAGCATTTAAGGCTCCAGAGTATGTAGCGTATAGGTAGTGAATATCAATGGAATGAACAAAGGAGGAAAGTCGTGCAAGGATCAACTCTAATCCCAACGCTAACACAACTACACTATGTAACTCTGGCCAGTTCATGTATTTGTTTGGAGTAAAATTTTCAACAGCAGCTAATGAGACAGATGCTGAAGTCCCATTTCAGAAATGCTTTTGTCACTTGGGGTTACATGTTAGAAGGGATGTAGGTGCTTCACGTCCATTAACTTCAATGCAAGGTACCCATATAATTCTGAAAATCTGATCTTTAGCAACCTAAGTCCTATTGACTTTCAAAGCCACTCTCAGTGGGCGTGTCTACACGAGACACTACTGCGTAGTAGTTACTGTGCATTTCTTTAGTACTTGTATAGGCAAGTACTACATAAATGCTCAGTAACTGGAGTTACTGTACAGTAGCGCTGGGGAATGTCTTACTGTGCAGTAGCCTAATAATACTGTGCAGTAGCATATTAGCACTGTTGGTGCTGTGATGCACTACTGCACAGTATTATTCAGCTATTGTGCAGTCAGCATCTCATGTAGATGTGCCCAGTGAGACTTGATTTTCTAAGATCAGGATTTTTAAAGGTTTTTAGGCACCTCATGCCCACTGGAATGAAGTATGACATAGACCCAGTCATTGTAACAGTTGAAATATATGCCAGGCTTTCAGAAATGTGGGGTTTTATTATAACCACAAACAAATTTTTAAAATAAAAGAAAGGTTGCATATACCCACACCCACACTGCCAGGGTCAGCAGTAATGCAAAGGCAAACAAAGAAGAGTTATTGGGAATTAGGTGCCTAAATACCTTTAAAATCTCACCATAAGGTACTTAGCGGTAGGTGCTTTTCAAATTTGTATCTACCCTATCTTTATTTACCCAGTTATAAGGATAATAATGCAGTCCATTTGGCCTTAGATTGCTGCAAATGTTCTGGGAATATTTTGCCCCTCATTTAGAATTGCTGCAAAGACTTAGGGCGCTTGTACACGTGACAAAAATTGCCCTTTTAAGTGGCTTAATGGTGTCACACTTTACACGTATGCATATTTTTGGGAATTTAAATGAGTTAGTGTTGTCATAAACTAATCCCCATCCCAATGTAGTTTAGTTTGCGATGACGCAACTTGGAACAGTGCAGCCATTAATCTGTCACGTGTACATGGTAATTCACTGAATGACGTGTGGTGAGTCCCTTTGTCCATCCGGTGTCACTACAGTTTTTGCATAGTGAGCCCCCTTGCTCACCAAGTGTCACTACAATTTGCAGGTATTTGTGTGTAATGAATGTTTTAGGAGACCAGGGAGGAGCTGCTGACCGGTACCAAAACTTGCAACAGTTGCAGAGCATAGCTCTTGTGTGCCCAGCAAAAATCCCCAAACTTTGCCCAGCAACAGCTGTGAGGAGCCCCTGCTCCCCTCCACTCTTCACCTCCAAAAGAGGGCTAAAAGACCTAGCAGGGCTAAAAGATATCCAGAACAAGTATCCCCATAAGATACAAAATTGCCACTGGTGCAGAGCCCCTTTCCCTGCCTTGACCCTGCCTGGTGCCAGCAAGTCTGATGTCCAAACTTTGCCCAGTGACAACAGGGTGGGAGGGGGGTGAACTTCCCTTGGCTGTGTCACCTCAAGACTTATAAATTGAATGCCCAGTGCCCTGGGGTACCCCTTAGTGATCTGAGATTCAGGGGAGAATGGAGTGGACCGGGACGTGTAGGTCTAGGTCTAATTGGACCTTTGCCGAAACAAAGAGCCTGGTGCAGGTGCTGGGGTCATGCACCAATTTGTCTGCAGTCCACAGGCCAACTGGCACATCTACCTTGATATTGCCAGGAGAAGGGGCGAGCAGGGGCACAACAGGATAGCAGTCCAGTGCTGTGTCAAAGCAAAGATGCTGCAGGCTGCTTTCTGCAGGGATGTCACCAGAGCGCAGTGGCAGGGCACTTCATTGTGTGACGTGGCCCGTGCTGCTAATGGAGCTACTGGATCACCATGAGCGCACAGGGACACAGGCCTCTGTGGCATCCTCACTTGCTGAGATATCACCAAACACTGCTATGACTCGTGGGGGTCCCAATGGAGAAGATAGAGGCAGGGTCCCGGTCATGTCACCTGCTGCTCCCTCTGAGAGGATAGACCACAGAGCTTGATCTCCACACGTGGTACGTGAAGCCCTGGGGACCCTCTAAGTCACCTCTCAACTGAACTGACAGCTGAGATTAGGCTGAGCTGTGAGGTGGAGGGGGAGAGTGCAGGACAATGCTTTAAAGACCCCAGGAGTTAGTGGGCAGTGCAGGGAGGTACAGGGCAATGCACAGCAGGGAAGCACATTGGTGGCCAAAGCAGGTGGGAACTTCTTTGCAGCCACTCAGGGCCTGCTACCACCCATGGTCAGGCACCCCTTCTCGGTCATTTTGGGCTGATTGCTTCTTATCCACTTGCAAGATTTGCTGAGTGTGTCTTTTTAGAGCACTGAGCATCCTTAATTCACTCTATTCTCACCTACACAGTCAGATGGGTCACTAACTGGCTGGAGGGCCGCACCCAGAGAGCGGTGGTGGATGGGTCATTTTCGACCTGGAGGGAAGTGGGCAGTGGGGTCCCCCAGGGCTTGGTCCTCGGACCCGCGCTGTTCAACATCTTCATCAGTGACTTGGACGAGGGGGTAAAAAGCACCCTGTTCAAATTCGCAGACAGCACTAAGATATGGGGGGACGTGGGCACACTAGAAGGGAGGAACAGGTTGCAATCAGACCTGGACAGGTTACAGGGGTGGGCAGATGAGAACAGGATGGGTTTCAACACTGACAAGTGCAAGGTGCTGCACCTGGGGAGGAAGAACCAGCAGCATACCTACAGGCTGGGGAACTCCCTTCTCCTCAGTGCAGAGGCAGAGAAGGATCTTGGAGTCATTATTGATGTCAAAATGAACATGGGCCGACAGTGTGGGGACGTGGTCAGGAAGGCCAACCGTACCTTGTCATGCATCCACGGATGCATCTCGAGCAGGTCCAAGGAGGTGATCCTCCCCCTCTATGTGACACTGGTCAGGCTACAGTTGGAGTACTGTGTCCAGTTCTGGGCGCCGCACTTCAGGAGGGATGTGGACAGCATCGAGAGGGTCCAGAGGAGGGCCACCCACATGATCAGGGGCAGCAGGGCAGGCCCTACGAGGAGAGGCTAAGGGACCTGAACCTGTTCAGCCTCCACAAGAGAAGGCTGAGGGGGGACCTAGTGGCCATTTACAAACTAGTCAGGGGGGACCAGCGGCTAGGACCTGGAACCAACTTCCAAGGGAAGTGGTGCTGGCTCCTACCCTGGGGGACTTTAAGCGGAGGCTGGATGAACACCTTGCTGGAGTCATTTGACCCCAGAACTCTTTCCTGCCATGGCAGGGAGTTGGACTTGATGATCTGCTCAGGTCCCTTCCGACCCTACAAACTATGAAACTATTTCCTGCATTTCTTGATTTTCAGCTCTGCTTGCAATGCCACCAGCAAGGCCATGCAGGCTACCATGGCAGGCTGCCACCAAGGCACACATGGATAGGATTGTGGATGCCCTCAGGGACTGTGAGCATTGGCTGTGCAAAGTGGTGAGACAGATTCACCTGGCTATACGCAGATTCATGGCCATCCAGCATGACAGGAATCGCTCTAAGTCCAGGAGGCATTCCCAGACCTGGGAGGATCGGCACATAATGGCCGGGCTCCTTGCAACCATATGCCTGCTGGTTGTCGGTCCCGTTCCTGCCCGGGAGCGGGACAGGCCGGTACAGATCCATGCCCCGCCATCCCCTAGTTCACAGTTAAGCTTGGCGAAGTCTACCTTAGAGCTACAGTCTTTTAGTTAGAAATGATTATTGCCTAGATTGATTTTTTTTTCACGAATCATGCATTGTTACAGTAGTAACAAGAAATTCCTCTGTTGTAGTAATTATGCATCATTATCTTATAAAAACTGTTTTGTGGTTTGTTTAATTATAGTTAATATTTGGTTTGTAAATAAGGGTTTCTACTTGGTTTGTTTGATTCTTGACTTCATGTTCCCTGTGTGTAAGTGGGGAAATGTAGAAGGGTGTGGGGAGAGGGTTACCTGGCTTGTAGGGTAAGGGCCTTGCATGAGCTGCTGATGGGCATGCATGTCTTTCAACAGCAGCAATTAATAGTTAGTCAAGCCTGCCTGGTTTTGAATTTGCTTTGTTCTCCTCCACTGCCAATCACCAGCTAAACTTCTGACCTCTGAGAAGCTGAATGTGCTCAGAGGAAATATGTGCGCTGTGTAGCACCCACCACCCACCCAATTACTGCTCCCCAGATTAACAAAATTCTGGGCCAGCACACCGCCACCCAGCTTTGATTTGGCTGCCGTGTCTTTCTCCGGTCATGAAAGCCCCTGATTCCCAAGCTCCCCACTTGGGTGGAGTGCCCAGGGCACAGCGCGAATCTGCATGCACTCAGAGGAAATATTATGGGTGCTGTGCAGCCCCTGATTACCACTCACCATTGTACCCCGTGGTACCCACATTCTGGGCAACCCCGCTACCCCCAGTCCGGAGATGGGCGTATCCTCTTTCATTAGTGCAAAGTGTCTGAAACAAGCCTGGGTTTTTTTGGTTTGGCTTACCTCCCCTCCACAACCCACACCTCTACAACCCTTCCCATAACAACAGACAGACATGGATGAAAGTTCATTTTAAGATCACCAAAGCATTTATTTTATTGTCAGTAACTGAAGCAGAACCAAAATAACACAGGACCACAATGCCCATTCCCCGATTTCCTACAGAAGCAACAGCACTAACAACTAAAAACCAATCACCTGTCATAGGCTCTTCTTCCTCTCCGGTTCCCCTTCTGTCTCCCCCCGCACTTCATCCTTAAAGCGTAGTGGCCCTCTCCTTGGCGTGATAGAGTAGGGGCATCCCTCACTCACAGGCATAGTGACTGTTGGTGAGGTTGTTGCTATTAGGGGCTGATCACGGATAGGGGTCTCTATGAGGGTCAGCTCACGGATAGGGCATGCACAGTTGATGTCATATGGGTGGTCCCCGGTGGGGGGGAACAGGGGCAACTCATGAATAGGGGCCAGGGTCACGCATCTAAGGAGCTTCTCTCTAAACATGCCCTTCATTCACTGTGCTAGCCATGATGTCCCGGTGAGCCGCTTCTTCTTAAACCTTTCTGTACACCTCCTGGAGTTCATCACATCGTTCATTTTTGGACTGTACTTGTGATTCCAAAGCCACCATCATGCTTTCTCTTGACCATCGCTGCCTGCAGTGGTGTTCACGCATTTGCTCAGCTCCGGTCTGTGCTGGTGTCCGCACTTTGGGTACATGTCTCTGCCTTACAGCAGACGCAGTGTTGGTAACAGGAATGGGAAAAAAAAAGGGGTTCATGGACAAAGATCTCGTCCCCACTCCCTGTAGGAGATGGACTATTAGTGATCACCAAGCAGGATCCCTGCCACTTGGCAGATTAACGCAGCCACCCACAAAGCATAATTATGCAGGAACCCAGATGTCTCCCCAGTCCACTACATCTCTCAGGAGCAAAAATTACTGCCGCTAAATGAATTAACGTTTCCCCCCACCAGCAACTTTAAGAGGGGGCATAGCATGTCCACCCCCATGTAAGTGAAACATTGTGTGACTGCAAGCAGTGGACATACTTGCCACTTACAAAATGAATGCCCTCCCTCCCACCTTGCTGTGCTTGGCCTTGGTGCAAATGTGGGGCTAGATCCACATAAGCCCTAGTTACCCAAACTGATTTAATGCCCCTTCCCTGGGTGTGGATCCTCAGGTGTCTCCAACACCGACACCAATCTGTGGGTCTCTGGAATTTTGCATGTCCCACAATTCTGGGGACAGTGCCATCGTGGAATCCAGTGCATCCTCCTCCACTGGGTTACGTGGGCAAGGCATCAGGGAGAGCGGGGTCCTAGTCAAAACAACTTCATCTGGGCTGTCCCCATCCTCCAACTGCTGCAAGCACTCACCCCCCATCTCTGAACGGTTTCCTGAAGGCTGTGCAGTGCATATCACAGTGCCCACTGCAGTGGCAGGAGAGTCTGTGGACTCTTGCAGGCTAGGTGATGCTGTTACCTCCTGCACCCCTGTCATCCTGAAGGATCAGAGGCAAGTGTTGCCTGTGTCCTTCACAAGAATGCAGGACAGCTGCTCATAGAACTGGGCTATTGTGTGTCCTGCCCCCGAAGGAGAATTCTGGTCCTTGGCCCAATGGAAAGCACAACTCAGGGCCTTTATCTTGCTGTGGCACTGTGCCCAATCCCAATTGTGGCCACGCACCTTCATTTCCTGGGCAATGGCCACATAGACTGGCTTATTTGATTTTCCTGCTGCTCCAGAACCTTTTGTTCCCCCCAAATATCAATCAGATCTGCCAGTTCTTGCTGGGCCCAGCTGGGGTCATGGCTTAGGGATGTATCTGGCTGCTATTCCAAGCCCAGCAGACATGGCTTGTTCTTCGGCGCCTCCATTGAGTATATTTTCAGAGCCAAGATGAGACACTGAGAGAGGCATTGTTAGGCTCTGGCCAGAGTCACAGGATGCTTTCTGCCCTCGGATGACAGCAGCTTATATAGATGTGTATGAAACCTTTTTGTGCAGGTCTTGAGTTTCCACATATGCATAACTACGAAGGTGTGAACTGTGTTGCAATACCAGCACTCAAGGAAATCTGCTCGTGTGACCTTTCCTAACAGAATACCTTTGACATCCATAGCCTGCCCCAAACTGTCTTCCAGATCCTCCGTTGTCCAGAAGGATAGCTGTTAATGGCTCGCACCCAAAATTCTTTGCCTGGCAGCTCGTGATGCAGCTTGAAGGGACTGCAGCTGCCCCCCACTCCCCTCCGGCAACACTGCCCCACCTATCAATTGCTCACCTGTGCTCCTGGGGGTCTACTTGGTCTGAGGAGGAAACTTTGGAGTTTGTCCATTCAGTCTTCTGCTCAGTGCCTGACTTTTTTCCACTGAGTGCTTGACAGATTTCAGGGGTAATCCCCCCAAAAACCTAAAACCCCAAGTGTTTAGAGGAGGGGTGGTTACAGGAACCTGGGGTGTGTTGAAATTGAAATATAAAGAGCGGGGTTGTTAACAGTGTTAACACTAATGTCCCTATTCAACAACCCTTAATTTGGGGTTCGGCCATTTCAGCGTTCTGCTTAGCGCCTGCCTTTTTTCTGTTGAGCACGTCATTGAAAACGTGTA
>NW_005841875.1:2955484-3000281 GCF_000455745.1 Alligator sinensis
TCAGACATTTGTGACTGCGATATTACTTGGTGGTTCTGGCACCTTAATGTCTGGCATAGATCTTGATGTGCTAATGGGACTTATTCAAAAAGAGCGTGGGGACCTCACACTCACATTTTGAAATGTAAAGAGCAGGGCTGTTATAATGCTAATGGCTGTATTCAACAGCCCTACCTATTCAACCCCCTTAGCGGAAGCAGGTGGTGCTCTGAGCAAAACAGTAACTGTTGTGTCCTGCATAATAACATGGCTTTGATGAATCCCGATGGAATCTCCATGGAGAAGCAGATGCTGTTGGATGCCCTGGAGGTGTCCAACTGGAGAATGGAGGCACTTGATAACAAAGAGATACTGCTATTGAACGCAATGCAGGCTATGATGGACCTTCTACAAACACAGGGTAGCAGCTTCTCAGGTCTTGCTATACCAGTCAATGGACCATGAGCTGGAGTTGGATAACTGAGAGGAAGCCATGGATCTTGAGGCTGACAGGGTTTTGTGGATCAACCTACTGAGCAACAATTGCAAGGTCTGGTCCCATGTGAGAAGCTCTGATTGGTGGGAGCGCATCATACTGTTGACTTGGGATGATCAACAGTGGCTCGAGAGCTTCCACATGAGCAGGGACACATTTGTGCACATAGTCTCACTGCTGTCACTGCAAATTGAGTGCCAGGACACTGTCATATGTCAGGCCATGTCACCAGAAGAGGGTGGGTTTGGCTATCATGAAACTGGCCACCCCAACCAGCTTCCACTTCATTGGGAACCAGTTTGATGTGGCTCCCCGCATGGCAGGATGGTGATATGTGAGGTATGCCAGCTGCTGCAGGACGTCTTGGCAAACAGCTTTATCTGCCTCCATAACCCCAGGGAAGTTCTTGAAGGCTTCAAGGCCATAGGGTCCTCTAACTACGTGGGTGCACTGAACAGCACACACATCCCGGTCCTATCCCCATCCCAGGGGAGGTGGTCATTCACCAACAGGAAGAGATTTGCCTTGGTGATCCTCCAGGCCATAGTTGATCACTGAGGATGGTTCACTAATACAGGCTGGGCAGGCAACATGCATGATGCACGTGTCTTTCAAAACTTGCCACTGCCTGGCATGATGGAGAAAGGATAAATTGCACCCAGGGTCCTCGATGCAGTGATCCAGGGTGTTGCCATCATAGTGGCAACACCCTGCTTATCATATGGATGTGACTTACCCCCTCTTGCCTTGTCTCATGAAGCCATACGGAAGACAAGTTACTGACTGGCAAAAGACAGTATTCAATTACTACCTCAGCAAATGCTGGATGACTGTTGAATGTGCCTTTGATCATCTGAAAGCATGGTGGAGGTCACTGAACTACAGGCTCGAGGTGGAGCCAGAAAACATTATGGCGTTCACTGTGGCAGCCTGTGTGCTCCACAACATTTGTGAGACCAGGGGGCAAGTATTAAGCGAGTCCTGGTCTGAGGAAGTGTGGAAGGCAGTGGCCAGACAGAGACTATGGGCAGGCAGGACACTGTGCCTCCTATGATCAGCATGCAAATGCTGGTTGGGGAACCATTGCGCAGAATTGCCTGGCCGCACACATTCTGGCTGCTGCAGATGGAGAGGGTGCTCTGTAGGCCACTGGTTGATCAGCGCTGAGTGCTAAACCATTCAGCAGTTACCTTTGAGTGTTTCTATAAATAAAAAAAAAAGATTTAGTCGCAACATTTCTGTCTGTCTCATAAGTACATTGTCTCTAGTATAGGGAAGGGGCAGGCTGCAGTGATGATGGGGGAGGCGGGGAGCCAGAGAGGGCTGAAGTCTACAGGTTTTCCTTTGTTTTGTGTATATGAGCAAATGGGGCAAGGACATTAAAATGCATTACCTACCACTGGTCACATTAACTCAATGCCCAATGTGTATGCGAAGAAATAAGAAATTCATGGGGTGCTGATTCATGAGCATATTATAAGTGCTTGGAGAATTTTAGTGCCCTGTTCAGAGAGCGGGGAGGCGATAATGAAGCAGCTCACTAGTCTTGTCTCCCAGGGTGGGGAGCAGGTGCAGTCAGAAGGCCAGGGTCTCTTGTTAGTCTGGGGGCAGAGCTTGGATGATTGCTATGTGGATTTGCATTTGGCGGGCAGAACATGGGGGATGGCCCGAGGAAACCGGGGCTGACTTGGGGGGCTATGGGAACAGAGAGTTGGTGAGCAGAGTCTGGGGATGGATGGGAAACACTGAATGAAACAATGGCCCCCAACAGTGCAGGACTGTGATTGCAGAAATGTGGGTGCCGAAGAGGGGGTTCACGGGGTGCAGATCTGCGTGCATGTTATAAGCACGCGGAGAATTTCAACGCCCTGTTTGTAGGTGTGGTTGTTTGAATGAAATTTAAAGAAACCAAGCCGATGTACACACAAAATAAAGTTTACAGTACTTGATGACAGAGAAATAGGAAAATGAAAAATAAGATAAGAATAAAAATAAAGATAGGAATGAAAAGATAAGAGTAAAGTAAATATCTATTAAAAATATTGGTGTAAAAAATTCAAAACAGTTTTAAAATATGTGTAAAATATGTGTAAACATAATGAAATTAATTAAATGACAAGTTAATTCAATTGCAACACTTTTGGTCATGTGAACATTTCAGCGAGCTGAGAGCTATAGACGTCGCCGGTCGGTAGCGGGGATTAGCGGTGTGCGGCGCCTCCTGCTGGAATTTAGTATGAAGAGCTCAGCGGGGTGGATTGTTATGCGGCGCCCCCTGCAGTAATTTACTGTGGAAAGTGCACTGAGCATTTCATGAGATTTAAGACCGATGCCATGTAAACAGTGATGGAAAAAATAAAACCCGCTGTTTAAATTTAGGGAGGCATTGAATGCAACCCTGAAGGGCTAAACCCCCATCATGTGTACAAGCGCCCGTCGTTATTAAAAGTCCTGGTTTGGAATTGGGGACAGTCTCAGCATGTTGCGACGTGTCTGAACTTATTCACTGTTCGAATGCTTCTGTGAAAGATCACATGCAATTTAATAAAAAACAACATTTAAAATATTTCTTTAACACCTCAAAGTGATGTCAGGGGCATGAAATACAGCCTCTAGCATGACTCCATGTCTGCAACACGGGACATTTTTTTTTGGTAAAAAATGCGAGTTTTTGTTTCTCTGTTCAGGATTCTGAATACTAAATTAAATTTTGTGAGGTGAGAATCACCTCTATGCTGTCACACACAATTTAAGCCCTAGCATGGGCTACATTAAAATGACCAATTTAGAATGGAAATGCTGTTTATCTACTCAGCATGGCGCATTTGATTAAATCTGACATTCGGTTTTTGCATGTTATACTTGGCTACATTGCAGAAATTCTTCTCCGCCAAATCTGCAAGTGCATTAGGATTAGAATTGCAGTTTAGGTAGGAAACAAAATGCATTATGACCCGCCCTAATCATTCAGTTTTCTATTATGTACATATAAAAAATGAAAAACTGAGTAGCTTTTATATCTATGTATTTTGACTCTTATGATCTGTGCTGCTTAAACTTTACCTCTTCTTCACAGATAATGGCAGCTGATGGGACAGACAGAATTGTGATGTACATAGTTAAAGGCCGGTATAATGCAGAAGTACCTACAGTGAACAGGAAACAACGTTGACCTGGAAGACATGGCGGTATCTCAGGCTTATTGTGTTGCCTTTTGTTTTCCCATGAAAACTGTCCTTTCTTAATCAAAGAAGGACATTTTGTGGCCTTGGTACCATCTCTTGTTTGGGCCACTTGATAACAGATTGTGGAGGCCAGATCCAGTTGCTGGTGTTACAAGTGTATCCCTCTGGCATCTGCTAAACTGTGAGTATGTGACTCTGATAAGAGTTTTCCAAGAGAATCTGTTGGAATTAGACCAAGTTTTATTAGGCACAGGGATTTTGAGCCATCCCTCCTGGCATTAGGGGGTCTAATTTGTTGCTTTTTGTGCTGGGGAAAAAATGGGGATTGGGGTTCATGCCTGCAGGAAGGCAAGTGATGTTTGCACCACAGCTCTCCCTGAGTGCCTTCTGGTGGGAAGGCGGCCTTAAATTGCAGCTGGGGCTTTCTAGGAACCACAATCACAAACAGAGTGGTTGTCCCTGTTGCTGCAGGTTATGTGAGAGATATGTTGAATCAGCACATGCTCTGCTACCCTTTTCATAGTCCCTCTTGCATAGGCGACTGGTAGGGGGTGCATGGGGGTGCACGTGCCCCCCTGACGGTCGACACTGATGCTGTCGGTAGGGCTGGTACCCCCCCACTGAAAGGGCCACTGCCATCAGCAGCTTCTGCGGGTGCTCCCCAGATTCAGGAGGCATCAGACACTCATGCCCTCTTGAAAGCTAAGTCGGCTTTGCTACTAATGCAGTGAATGGCTTTGCACAAACCACTCTGGGATAAAATATTAAATACATTTCAGTACCTAAATCCCTTCAAAACTGTCTGGCTCTTACTCTCGTAGTTTCCATCTCCATCCCAAAATGATAAACAGGGGGGACAATACTTCTTTGTAAACCTGACATGGGAATGGGGAGGTTTAATTAGTTAATTAGCTGAAGAACTTTGGTAATGCAAATAGAAGAGCTATTTGAGGGCTGACCTACCATTACTGTATATGACATGCTTACTTGTAGTGGAGTAAAAACCATTGGATGGACCACAGTATTGAGAGTAGAATGCTGCTGGCTTCAGAGATTTTAAAAGGCCAGCCAGGATGTCCAGTATATGTGGAAATTAAATCCTGGAATGGTGAAATGACATGGTTTGCCGATACCCAATTGTTGACAAAGACGATGATGATAGATGATAATAGAGAGCATCCAGCATATAGGAGTACAGTGAAAGTCTTGTACCACTCAGGTGGGTATCTGGCACCCACTTCTATCACTCAGATATGAACGTATCTTGTTTCTTTTGCACTCTGAACTCTTGGCAGCATGTGATAAGAGAGTAGAAAGAAACTGGATGGTCAGTAGGTGTTCTGCTGTGCATTTGGAGATGGAAGCTGGAGTCTTGGTGGTTGTCCATAGGAAAAAATCTGATCAAATATAATGTAAGCCTGATCAGATGACTGCTGTAAAGATTAAAGCAATGTATGTTCATAATAATAGCAGTTATTTTATATTTCCTACCATCTGGGAATGTAATAGCTTTTCAATTTTCTCTAACATTAATGTATTAAGCTTCACTGCACTTTTTTGAAGCCCAGCAGCACAGCTCATAAGAGTCAGAATACATAGATATAAAAGCTACTCAGTTTTTCATTTTTTATGAATATGTATCTTTTACATGATAGAAAACTGAATGATTAGGGCTGCACATAATGCATTTTGTTTCCTACCTAAACTGCAATTCTAATCCTAAACTATATACCTCTGTTAAGATAAGGAAACAGAGAAGCTAAGTGATTTACTGAAAGCCACAAAGCAAACCAGCACCAGAAACAAGAATACAACTCAGATCTCCTGAGTTTGGTTCTGAGCTTCTATCATTGGAATGGCAGACAATTCAGAGAAGGGCAATTGGTCTTCTTCTTTGGACAAATGACTCAAATATATGTTGCTCTTCATCTTTGAGGTGCCTCTTATTGCACAGATCTGCTGGCTTGGAGAAAGGGACAAGGTATATGATTTGGACTTCTTGTATAATATGTTAGAAAACTTCAACAAATAAGGCCACCTTCAGATGGTGTAAAACCTGGTAGAACACACATAGCTCCATTGAAGTCAGTGTAGCTAAATTGGTGTACACCAGCAGAGAATCTGGCCCATGCTCTTATGGGGACTAGTTTGCATTATTCTGAATTATTACATGTTTGTGCTACCAAAGCACTGTAGACTCAGGCTGCTTAACACCATTTTTCATCTGGAAAGACACCCATAAATAGGTAAAGTATTCACCATTCTGGTCATCTGGGCTTTGCTTCTTTTTGCAGATGAATGCTACAGGCAAAGTGATCAGATCTTCACACATAAAGAATAGCTGGTAAAAAATGCTGATAAGATGAAACAGCTGGGTCCTCAGCAGACAGAAATCAGAGCAGCTCATTGACTTCAACGGATCTCTGTTTCACGCCAGCTGAGGATCTGGCTCAAAGAAAGAAATTGAATTTACTGCATAAATAAAGCATATGGTAGATTTCACAGTATGAAATCAAGATGAGCCAGTGAGCTTTCCTCCTTCTAATTAGAGACTGTCACTGCTACAGTTAAACATAGAAAAATGGATCACTGCCTTGCAGCTAATTTGAATACACAGAAGCAAAAGCAGGAGTGGGAGGAAGATGTAGGTCAAGTGCTCCAGGAAGATGCCAAGCTGAACATTCAAACAGCCACAAGATGTATTTTTGCTAATGTCAGAAATAACTTAATGCATTTGAACTATTTTCATGGAATTTATTTTACTCCTGTCAGAGAAATTCTTAAAATAAAACCAAGTATGAATGTGTAACACAGAAAGAACCAATATAAAATACTGCTGAGCTGCCCCACAACATCTGATCTAATGGAATAACGTTGCCAATACATACAATATTGTGACTGCTGGAAAGAAAGGGACAATTTATGTAATATGGCCTACTACCTTTAATCTATGGAGAAACTCCTATTCATATGAACAGATCTCTGAAAAGCTCTCCACTGAGCTCTATAATCTATATAGCGGGAAAATTTTAGAGACATATATCAACTTGAGCTTCAGGATTAATTACATTTTTAGATCCAGTTCTTGTTGCAATTTGTTTGATCTTCTTCCAGTGCTCAGCTGCCATCAAAAAGGAAAACATAATTTTGGGGATTAAAATGAAAAGTATCATCGTTCCCCTTTGTATCATCATACCCCTCTATGGTGTGTCCACACCTTGAATGCTGTGTCCGGATCTAGTTTGCACAGCTCTGAAAGGATATATAAGAACTAGAGAAAGTATAGTGAAGGGCAACAAGGATGATTAGTAATATAAGAGGAGAGACTAAAGAGGCAAGGCCTATTCCGTTTAAAAAAGAGGCGGGGCATGATAAGGGTTTACAAAATACTAAAAGGTGAAAAGCAAGTAAGTTGGGATTTATTACTTACTAGATGTGCCTATATGAGACCCTTAATGCGCAGTAGCCTAATAACACTGCACAGTAGAGTGCTAGGCAAAAACTGTGCCAATGCACAACTGTGCAGTAGTATTAGGTTACTGCGCAGTAAGCACCACTAAAAAAACCTTGCACTGGCACTACTGCACAATAACTGTAGTTACTGCACATTTAGTTAGTACTTCATTAAGCAAGTACTAAACTAAATGTGCAGTAAGTACTGTGCATTAATGAACATGTAGACATGCCCGCTGTCTCTCACAATACAAGAACTAGGGGGTCACAAAACGAAATGAATAGGTAGTAAGTTTAAAACTAACAAAAGGAAGTTCTTCTTTGCATACTTTATAATTCAAGTGCGTAACTTGTTGCCACCAGATGTTGTGGAGCAGACAGTTTAGCCAGATTCAAAAACGGATTGGACAAATTCTTGGAGGAAAGGTGCACCAGTAGCTATTGAGCATGGGAGTGAAGGGGTATAGCCTTCCTAGACCTTAAATGCTGGAGGCAGAAAGTGGGAAAGGAGCAGTGGAAAAAAACCCTGGTCCTACCCTGTTCACTCTCTCTTTAGCATCCACTCTCTGCCGCTGTGTGACACAGGAGACTGGGCAAGACGGACCTATGGTCTAAGTAAAAGGCAATTCTTTTGTTCTTATATTTAGGATCTTGTCTTTCTCTTTCACTTTACCATTCCCATGGATTGGTCACTGGCATTGGTCATTGGTCCAGTGCTCTGAAACTATTTCTATTGTATCCAACTTCCTTGTTTCCTTAGCTGGACCCAATTGCCCAGCAGCAACAGTGGTGGCGCGGAGTTGTGCCCCCCTGCTGGCATCACTTGCGCGTTGCCCATGAGTCTAAAAGTTAGCAGAAAACGAAATGCGTGGGAACAGCGTGGCTTTAGGCTCAAGCTAACTAGGCAGATGTCTGGTGTACCATATCTAAGGAACACTAGAAATGGGGCTTGCTGCTTCACAGGTCCAGTCAGTGAAAGATTTTTCTGTTGACTTGAGTGGAAACAGGAGCAAGGCCATGCTCTGCTTTAGTCAAAGGTACTGCACTTGATGCAGGAATCACTAGAAGATGTGTGATAGAAGAGGACAGACTGGAAGATCTTAATGGTCCCATCTAGCCTAAAATCTCTGACTGTGAGTCCTGACCACTATGATCATGTAGCACACAGGCAGTTTTTTGGTAGGGAAACATGGCTGTAGTGGTTTTTCAAGTATTTGGTGTGGGCATGTGCCTGTGTTTGTAACTTTAATCATACATAACACAATAAATATGCAGTATCTCACCATTTCCAGGCTCTCCTACTAGAAGACTGGAACATCTAATTTCAGATTTCATGGCCTCTAATGTGGATAGCTCTATGATCTAAAAAGTAACAGAACCAACAAGAGTAAATCCTTTGCGAAATCCTGGCGCTACTGAGCTCATGGGATTTTTACTATTGACTTCAGTGAAGGCAGGATTTCTCCATCATTTTTCAACATGCCTTTTTATGTGAAAGCTTGCAGTTGCACAGGAGGTGAGTCAGCATAGAATATAGCTCTTATTGATGAGGGTTAGCTTGTCTCTCTATTTAGCTGTCTCCAAGGAGGCGATCATATCCTAAAGTGAGGGCTGCAAATACCCTCTCTGTTGTGCTAACCTACTGCAGCTTTGATAGCAAATTGAAACAGCCAGTGCCTTCTATTCATCTGTCAAGCAGAAATGGACCTCAGCCAAGAGCCTGAATGCAAGTAGTATCTCTTTATATAAGGCCCAAGGGCTATAAAGAATAATACATATACTTAACTGGACTACTACTAGTACTGCTAATTTGCATTGCAGTAGTGCTGAGAGATCTCTATCACAGATGTGACTTTATTGTGGCAGAAAGAATATAGAGAAAGTAAGAAATGGTCCAATCTTGTTTGAAAGAGTTTAATCTATGTACAAAAAGTAGATGAAGGGTGGGAGAAAGCAAGTTCTTTCTTTTATTATGGCAGCATCTTGATGAAGTAACATTTGCCACCCCATTGACTTCAGTGGTACTAAAATTAAGGATGTACATATGTTCCAGCGACACTAGGAGGGAGATTTGAATTTCTGCCCCAAATTTGCAGTTTACTCATTCCTTTTTAATAGACCAAACAGAAGGCCAGAAGCCAATCATGCAGTCATCCTCTGAATGATGGGGAAGATCCAGACTTGGGAGCTTCTGCTGGTCTGAGACTCCAAGGAAGTCTCAGACCAGCAGAGACTCGCTATGCCCGATGAAGGGTGATTGTGTCCAAAACCTTGCTAAGAACTTTTTTCCAGCTACTCGGTCTACTAACAGATATCATATCTACCCAAGAACCTCACCAACACAGCACAATAACACCTGGGCCTGGACTTGAAATCAGGTTTCCATGAGCGAATCCCACTGAAATCTGTAGTTTTCAGCAGCAAAAAGATTTCCCGGTTCCCCCAACTTGGCTTAGTTGAGGTTCAGGCCCCAAAACTGTGGAGGACTCTGTAAATTCACTAAAGTAGGCAATTCATAAATAATGCAACCGTTCTGAGGAGAATTGAGTTGGCTTGCTAATTAATTTTGACATTTTAGCTTTTTGCATAGTAAGATATGTGGAGCAGCCATCACTGAAAGTTAACTGCTCTGCATGTTGTTTGGATTTCTTAAAATCCTTCTGAAAATCTAGCAGCTTTCAGCTTCTTTATTTTATTGCTGTGTTTTCCCCAACCTGGTAGGAAAATTATCCATTTTGTTGTGCTGGGTAACATGTCTGTCACATGACATATGATACTTGTAATTGCTAATTAAACTGTGTGTTTCTTGCCCACATAAAAAGCACTTGAACCTTTCCTTATGAGAGGTAGGCAATCTTGTATTCTTTTTCTTGTGACCTACTTGGGGCTCCATTTGACAAAGTAATGCTTTGCAGATTTTCTTAGATGTCACAGAGGTTGTGTGCTTTGTAGAGCTTTTGAGGCATTTTTGGTGCCCGACACCAGCCTGCCAACCAGTAGGTCTATAAATTCTGAGCAAGCAAGATGTGTTGCTTGCTAAATTGGAAAGGCAGCCAGGAGGGTCTGAGAGCAGCACAGAATGAGAAAGCTGGAGGAATGGCAAATACTTAGTATATACTTATGGGGGCCAGAGTAGGAAAGATGGTGCAGCTTTGTGCTAGGTGGGCTCCGAGGTCTGGGCTGGAGCGGCTGGAGTGGACAGCTCTTGGAAAGAGAGCTTCTAAACAAGCTTTGAAAAAGGAAATGGTGTGTGTGTGTGTGTGTGTGTGTGTGTGTGTGGGAGGTGCGGTGGTGTGTTGGACTCTGTGTATGATCTGATTTCCCAAAAGTGTCAGTTTAGTGCTAGGACAGAGTGTGCAGAGCTCAAAAGGAAGACCTGAGTTAGGTTGATCTTGCTCGCAAGAAGCCTAAACAGTAACGGTGTATGTAGGGCCTGTGACAGGAAAGTTCTCAGTTCCAGCTTGGTGCTCATGCAGATCACACACCTACACCTGACTGACTGCGCTATTCAGCTGCTATCTTAGATGTGCTGTGAAAGCATAGTGAATGCGAAGCCTTCCAGGAAGTGTATCAAGGGACTGGAAATTTGAGGTTGGTGCCTACTTACAACATCTAACTCACCAGGGTACAGAGACGCTTCTGTGCAGCAGCCTTCAAAAAATGTGTCTTTAGTTCAAAGCAGGGTTAACCCCTGTCTTTTCTTCTGCTCCCACACACCAGTTGCAGACTGAAGCAATCAGGAACTTGTATCTAGCTGGGAAATGTCACACGCTTTGACTTTAAAATCGTGCATGTGAGTTTTAATGCTTGGGGAAATTGCTGCCTTGATACCCTGGAGCTTGAAGACCTCTGTTTAGATTCAGATCAGTTATAGGGTGGCAGCAGTTTTTCAGCGTTTCTGCTAGAGCCCAGTTCTGAGCTTGCAGGCTCACTTCTGCCACTGAATTTCCATGAGGCTCATGGCCCCACTTCTAAGTGCTGCAACCCCAAGTGGGCTCGCAGTCACATTTAGACACCAGGGGACTAGTATGGGGACTGGCAGTGCAAACCTCACCGTTGGCTTGGGAGGGCACTGAAGAGCGTTTTCCTCACCCTAGGGGTGATCACTGAAGGACTGATGCCTTGTTTGAGAAACTGGCCAGACAGAAACTCAACTTGAATTAAAAAACTTACCAACTACCATGGTAGTTGAGATTCAGGAATGTAAAAGCACAGTCAGCTCTCTACCCCATGTCAGCAGTCTTCAGCATAAAGGGGCTTCTGATGGGCAGCAAGTCGATGGAATTCAGATACTGTCCAAGTGACATCACAATGTCGGTGCAATGAAACACTTGCACAAACAGGGGACAAGGCTGAGAAGACTTCAAATACACACAGCGATAGCAGAGGGATGGGCTATATGAGAAAGGAGAGTAAAATATATCTTACTTATGGTGGATTGAGAGGTTTAAGTTTATTAACTATCATTAGAATCCAATTTACATCTGTTGTTATGGGAAACAGAAACCTGCCACTGCAGTTTATGCCTTGAGACGAAAAGTCCTCTAAGGCCTGATCCAAAGCTCACTTCTCCAAGACCTTCATGCATTTATTATCAGGCCCTTAAGCAGTAATAATCAGTCTGCATGGTGTGGTAGGAAGGGGCAGTGGAGCTTTGAGCTTACCTTTTTGTTGGGTAGATGGGAAAGTGCCAGAAGCCTCTGTGTGACCAATGTAGTGACAAATAACAGCTCAGGAAAAGGGACGGCGGCAGGAAGAACAAGGAATCTGTTACAAAAGTTGGTGGATTTCCAGAAAGTGTTATTAATACTAACGAAAAGCAACAGGTAGTGAAAGGTTAACAAATAAAACTAGGGTTTCCAATGGCTGTTACACCTGAATTCCTGAACTAAGCTTAAAGTTTGCCTGAGGCTTTGTGATTTATGATGGGGGTCCAATTATGATTGCCATATTGGCTGCTGGCAGCTGCCCTTCAAGAGATAAGTCCAGTATCCCCAGAGAAATGATAGCTACTTAGCACATTTCAGGCTTGCAGATCTGCCTGATCTTTGGCAAACAAGCTTCCTAGTGCATTGATAACATTATAACGGCGCAGTCCAGGGTTGGACGCTCTACCTGCTAATTCGTTTTTCAAAAAAAGTGCATCTGGTCTGACACAAAATACAGACTGTAAGTGCCAGAGCAACAGTTGAGAACAAGGAACTGTGGAAAGTAAATCCATTTATTAACAGACGGTGACAGAAATAACCTGTTTTCAGCATGGGCAACTGGTGCCTCCCGAGTCTGGGGGGCACCAGATCACCAGTGAGGGGTGGGGAGCCCCCAGCAGCCGATCGCTGTCCAGTTTCACTGCTGGTGCTTCCAGGGGTGCACAGCCGATCTCAGGGGGTGCACGTGCACCCGCATGCACCCCCTATGCATCACCAATGGCTCTCAGCACCTTTCATCAGTTCAGGGTGGAGGTCTCAGTATTAGATTATTATCTCAGTATTAGGGTTGGTGATTCCTTAGGCTTTGAAGGAGTCTGACAATGAGAAAAGACATGTTAAAAAGGATCCATGAAGGCGATTCAGCAATTGAAAAATCTTCTGGCCTCAAATAAACTAGGAGAAGGGGAATTTTGTCAAGTGTCATTGTGCGTGCCAAAAATATTGGCCAAGTCAAGGAAAAGATTTTGTGTTGGTGGCACAAGAAAAATTGCCCCTAGGAGCAGTCTGCAGAGATTTCTTTATGTTGACTGGAAAAAATATGTACTTATTCTGGAGCGTTAATCTCACTTTCTGAGGTAGCTTTATTTTGAAATACTGCAGCTACTATCACATCTATTTTTCTGGGCATGGTATAGGTAACAGAGCCATGTCTGACTATGAGCAACAGATTGGTTGGTCTGATTTGAAGCAGTTGAGGTGGAATTTGGGTTCATACTGTTAAAGAAGTTGGTGGAAAATGGTGTTAAAAATGGCTGCTGAAAAAGTCTGCAATGTCATAATCTGATGTGTGTTTAGGGCTGATAAATGTCCCGATAGCATCAATTATATGGGGTTTTCACCTCTAAACCATGTTATTTCTCAGGACACTTTGAACTAGAATACTTATAGTGACAGAAAATGATGTCAAGGGAACTGGAGATGCAGAAATGTAAAGGGACATTGTGCTTTTTGGTTTAGCTTTATGATTTGGGCTCCTGACAGCTGCCACCAATGCATCAGCAATACACGCTGCAGGTTGCAAACAGCAGTTTTACAAGGTTGTTGCTCCAGCCTGATATACCAATAAGGAATAGGTGGCCCCTTTTCCAGCCCCTGGAGAGGAGGCAGGTAAGTTTTCAGGCAACAGCCACAGCAGCTTTAAGATGGCAATAGTCCCATGACAGAGCAGTGCCAGAACAAATGGACTTACCATCTACTGACAGTGCCGATACATCATGGCATCCTACTCCTTAATCGAATACTATTAGTAAGTTTAGTTAGTAGTTTGGCTATAAGGATGTGAAACTATTTCAGGCGGTAGGTGTTGCTATCGTTAAGTGTTGCTGTTATTAAGTTTTGGCTGGGAAAGGAAGATAGGATATTGGGAATGGAATTGTAGGTGGTTTAGCTCTGAAGAAGAGAGGCGTTAAAGAGTAGGCGGATCATCACTGACTAAAGAAGATCATTTTCAGGCACTTTCTTCAAGCCCAGAGTGATTTCTGAAACCACAAGAACTTTAATTAAGGTGTGAATTAACCACATTGTTCCCTGCCTGTAACATGAAAACAGGTTCTTTACCTTATTTACCTAAATGAAGGTCTTTGTTCTTGTTCTTAAATGAGGAACCATGTGCTCAGCATATCTGCAGATTTGTTGCAGTCGAAGTGTGTGTGTGTGTGTGTGTGTGCGCGCGTGCTGGGGGTGGCGATAGCTTGCCTCCCAAGAATGTAGGGATTCAGTGTCTACTTTATCCAAGCTTTTTGGAAGTTTATTCTGAATTGCAAATAGTGACCCAATATTCTTCCCTTGACTTGTGCTTTTTAATAAATATTTTACTGAGCAATAGGTCTACAACCTTCTGCATAAAAAGATCTGTTTTAAGTCCAGTCAGCAATAAAGTTGCATAGAACAATTAATAGTTCCAGCTAAGATTGAAAATATCCTAAAATAAGGAACGGTCAATTAAAGCATGAAGCACAGTAATTCTAGATATGTAACTTGTCTTGACAGGGTGGATGCAAAACTAATAGCTGTATCTTACTTTTAATTATTTTTAGAGTTTAAAGGAGTATGGGGCCAGAGCCTAGTCTCAATCACTCTGGTGTAATGGGCAGCCTATAGAAATGACCTGTATAGTTCACTTACCACTGCATCATCTAAGGCTAATGCAGCCACCCCAAATCTACCTGGAGCTGTATGATCAGACACTATCATAAATCAGATCCAACTCTGAATTTCCCCAGTCAGCATTTAGTGGCAGTTGAATTCATTCTGCAAGTTCGCTGCCATCTCTTCATCTATCCCTGAACCTGCTCCTGTTTTAGCGCATGGCAGAACACCCATTGTTTTCACTGGTACAAGATCGATCCCCATCTGTCCTGGCTGACTATAGGTTCTGTATGTTTTGAAATGCTTGGTTGGCTTGGAGTGTGCTTCTGTCTCCACTGAGGGGTTTTTTGTTTGTAATGAGCTTACAGTGTAGCATACTGTTTGCTTATGGCTAGTAGCACGTGCAGTGCTTCTCTTTCCTTTGCCATTGCAGTGTAATGCAGTAAAACTGGCCTTGAGAACATCTGCAGCAGGGAACTGCGATTAGCTCCAAATCCAAACAATGTTTCTACCCAAGTGTCTCTGTCTGATTGCAACTCCAGCTCAGATGAGAAACTGCACATGTTAATTTTGCATCCAAATTGCAAATACAATAATAATAATAATAATATTAGCACAAAACATTCCCATGTTCCTTTAATGAGTAACACATCTTCCTTCAAGTGGTGTTCAGTGAGTGCCTTTATTCTGCATCCTCAAATTTAACTTCTAGTAATATGATAATCAGAATATCTGCCATTAGTTTTCATTCTTTCTAGCACTGTAACGTTGTCCTATGAGTCCTACACATCCGCAAGGCTTTGATCTGCATACACACTCTGGCCCTGGACAACGGTCCCAGAACAATTTTGTTTAACATTTGGAAAAACCTACATTCTTCCAGTTTTAAGAAGTTGCATCATCTCTTTTTTTTAGTGAAGTAGGGAAAAAGGAAAATGGGAAAGGGTCCTTTCCCATTTACATTTATGTGTGCACCTACCCCCAACTGCTAGAATTCAAAGACCACAGAAAACAACTTATTCTCTGAATTTAGCTTTTCATTGTGTTACATTGTTTCCGCAGAGACATGATGAGTTTTATTTAATTAATTCTTTATTGGATTATTTGACAAATACATTTTGTATTCTCTGCAAATTGGCCATGTTGATTCTGAATTAAAATTATGTGGCTTAGTGGATCAGTTGAGTTGCACAGTGCCTGTCTGATGATCATTCTGGTTCTTCAAGGGCTCTTGAGAATACCAATGGTATGCTGGTAGGTGTAGTATTGATGGGAATTGTATGCTTGGCAGTAGTGCATGTTGGAAAAGGGAAAGGCTAAAAAAAAGCTGGACTTGTTGGTATGCTAAGAGTGAGTCTAGGGGAGATATAGGGCTGATTGTACATGCCTTGAAGAGGTGAGGTCATAAGATAAATCTTGAGAGAGAGAAGTTCTAGGAGGAAGCATGAGAAAGAAGGCTTGGGTCAGTGATTTGGGATTCGGAAAGGTGATTCAGGGAGGAGGGAATTAAATGGTTATGGCCTTGAGCTCTGGTGTCTGTGTTGGTTTCATAGGATTCTTCCACTGATGTTTTCATCCAGAGAAAGGAAAGTCCCCTTCTTTCCCCAGTATCCTTAAAGACGAGCCTGGGCTGTTTTAGTTTGGGGAAGAGGAAAGATACGTGAGGCCTGAAATGATCTGTAGAAGAGATGAAGAATTGTAGTGGGATTATTTTTTTAATATTAGGGTTTTCTGGACTTGGAACAGGTGGACTTAACATTGGAGACTGTTCGTCTAGAGAGTTGGTAATTAAACTGGGGACCTGATAGAGACGTTCTTCAGGAGGGAGAAATGAGTTTCAGAAGATGGAAAACAAAGCCTGGCTATAACTTGGGAGAGAGAAGCTCACCTAGTTACAGTGTCCTAATTAGCCATGGGGGGGAGGACCTTGGGGAGTAGGGGGGCCAGGGGGGCTGGCAGGGGTCCCCCTTCCTCCGCCCCTAGTACTTACAGCTCCGAGTCGGCTGCAGCTCTCTGCTGCAGCCACCAGGGACTGCCTGAATCATCAAAGCTCTCCAAATCTTTTCCAAAGATTCGGAGAGTTTTGAATCGATTTGGACCTTTAAATTGGTCCCTGATTCGATTCGGATTTGGAGATTCGGCCACCGAATCGAACTGAATCACCTCCGAATCAAATCACTACCCGAAGCTTTGCACAGCCCTACTAATGAGATAAGTTTGCAAGTGCTTTTGTCCTGGAGTGGACACTGAAATCCACATCTGCATTCATTTTTGTGTCAATGCTTCTGTGATCAAACTGGCTGAATGAGAAGAACTGATTAAAAATTCAAATTCTCTGGAATGCTGAAAAAAACCACCAAAACTTTCAAGTATTTTAAGAACCACCTGTTTCCCAACCTGAGTCATCTGCTTCTGCATCTGGGAGTGAAAAGACCACTCTTTTCCCATTCCCATTCCCAGCTGTGTAATATTTGTGGCAACTACAGTGCTTTTGCTTGCCTGGGAAAGTATTTAGTTTAGTCTTTGCTGCTTTTAGTATGATCAAGCAGCTGGAAATGAGATGGAGCCAGCACCATGTGGTCTCCAGACAGTTGGATCACCAGCAAACACTCCTTATGCAATCATTGGTCCATGGATTAAGTCCTAAAAAGATTCCCTAACTAGATCTGCCAATCAAAGGCTTAAGCTTGTAAGGATCTGGAAAGCAGGATGAAATAATTGCATTCCCTGCTCTAAAATGTTTCAGAAACTCTTTTGATAACAAGCAAAGCTGATTTGTTCAACAATTATTCCAGCAGGTCCTCTCATTTCCCAAATTGCTTGTGTTAAAGGAACAAAAATCAATGGAGCAAATTCAAAGCCAATTGAAATAAGTGGAAAGCCCATAATTTCAGTGAGATTTTTTTCCATTGAGCCATTATTGCATACATTGAAAAATATGCATAGAATCATGCAAAGTCATATGAAGAGGTTTTTTTAACAATGACAAAGAAAGATATTTTAAATTTTTTCCCTTTGAATAATAATAAAAATGTTCAAGGATTGAAGAAGTGGGACAAAACAGAAATGGAGAATGAAAATAAGAGAAGCTAACAAGAAAAACATAGAAGGGGAGGGGATGCTGATGAACAATATTTTTCTTTTAAGGAAGTATTTTACATTCCCCAGGTGTAAGCAACGGCATTATGAGTGATATTTAGGAGGGATATTTAGTTAGAGAGCTCCAGATTGATTGCAGTGCCTTACTTATTGCAAGCTTTTTTGGAATAGCACTGTCTCCTCCTGCCTAGCAGAATAAGGCATGATTCGTATTCGAGTCTGTAGGAATCAAAAGTGATCAGCACCTTTCATGATCAAGCTCCCAGGGAAGAAGTGACCAAGTCAGTGGTACAACACAGGCTTCCTGACTCTACTAAGCAAAGAATGCCCCATCCCTGTTAGGCTCAGATCCAGCATGAGAGCTGGGATCTCATTAAACCAAGCTTCTAGAGGGTGCCCAGTTTATTGTGTTGTATTGAAATGTTGTAACGAGATTCCTCTGTGAATACTAGCTATCGTGGAGCAGCTGATGCACAGCAATCCCCCACCCCTTGTTATTTGTGGGCACCCAAGCCGTTACCACACTGCAGCTTAGTGTGGTAACTTTTCATCTGTCTACAATGAACGCAGGGCGGGAGAAGGATGGGAACTTACTCTGCTTTGGCTGTTTCTCAGTAACTGCTTCTGCACCCACAATTACCCTACGGTGTGTGAAAACTAAACCGGGGCAACGTAGCTCTTGTTTGTTCAGGGTTAAGCTGCCCAGAGTAGCTTTCGTGGTGGAGTGAGAGTGGGCACTGAAAAGCCGAGGCATAGTAAACCCTTGCCCTTTTACGTGCTTACCCTTGTCTCAGCTCAGGGACACATTGGGTGAACAGAGAGGAAATATTTGGTTTTAAGAAGAGTCTACTGTAGTCAAGGACTGGAAAAGACATCCATAGTAGAGAAACATTTTCTAATAGGGGCTTTTGTTTTAGTGAGGTCCATCGGGCTAGTGGCCAGGGCTTGGAAACCTTTTAGTAATAGTGGAATTTCCGTTAAAACAGATTTCATTGTAATGAGATTCTGCCTCTGGTATAAAATGAGTAAGTAGCATTTAAGTTGTGTAGGCCACAAAGGGCCCTGTATTTGGGGATGGAAATATAACTGTGCAATTCAAGACGAGGCATCTTGCGTTGCCCTCCTCCCAGCTGGTGACCACGAACAAAATCCGGCTCTCGGAAAAGTGTTTTTTGGAAAATTGCCATTGTCCGTGTGCAGGCGGCTGCATTCTTCCTTGGCTGACTGAACATCAGTCAGCCAAGGAAGAATTTTAAAGTGGCAGGTTATAAAGGTCTCTCTCTCTTTCTCTTTTAATCTGCTGGCTGTCTTCCACTGAAAAGTAAAGGACAGGCATACAGCCCGCAGAAGTGAGCCTTCCTTGTAAGGTCAAACAAAGCCCAGGCCCAACAACTGATCTTGAGTCAGGGTCAAGGAACAAAACTCCCAAGCCTTGCTGAGAGCTTGTTACGTGGTACATTTGGATGCCAAATCAAAGACACCGTTCCCCACCCCTTGCACACCTCAAAGTCATGCGGTAGACATTTTGTAAGTATTTCCCTTGGGGTTTGCAGCATTGGTAGGAATAGATGCATACAAGGGGTGGATGTGAGCTGGAAATAGCAGAGCACAGGGAGCTCACCTTGAATGAGATTATTCAAGATAGTGTCCCCATGGGCTGAAGGGCTCTATTTTTGCTGTTACCAACATCTCCAGTTATTTCTCCTTCTTTATGCTACAAAATATATTACATATTAAGACCACTAGATGGTACACATGAGCTATTATCTTCTGGGTATCGGTGCATGGCTCAAAGATGCTAGGTTTTCTTTCCCAGATGTTATTTTACACCTGTGTAGTATTCACATAGCTGCTTCTGGCGGGTGAGAGGCTTACCGGTATTTCTGTTTCATAGACCAAAGCCACAACCACCTGATGGAAAGTTAAATATAGCATGTCCCTTTCTACACTGCAATGTCCTGTTTTAACATCCTCTGATGTTATTGATTCATGCCCCTGAGGTCACGTGCTAACACAACTGTATTATCTGGTGCAGACAGCTCTGGAGCAGTGTGGAAAAGTGATGGACCTCATCCTGAGTCCACTAGCGAGGTGGTTTATGTAGAAACCAAACTGGGGTATACGATTTATCATAGAAACAAACAAAGAAACCTCTGGATTATTTTTAAGTGATCAAAGTTGCCTAATGCAGGTGGTTTGGTTTTGTGTTTATTAAAATTCTTTATGGTGTAGCTGGTTCTCAATAACTAGTATTTTTGAAAGGCAGAGAAGAGGACTTATGATCATCTGGTACCAGCTGCCTTTTAAACAACTTTAAAAATATTAGATTGAATTTCAAATGCATGCTTGGGGAATCATTTGCTGATTTCTCTCATACAGATGACTCAGGTATAAGAGGTCCTTAGACCAACACAGCTACAGCCAACAACCCTCCTCAGGTATGAGAGAGCTTTTGAAAATGCAAGTCATGTAAATTAAGTGGAAAATTTAGTTTCACAGATGCAGATGCTATTTTGTCGTGATAATCCTCAACCAGCTTGGCCACAAGAAATACTCTCAGTGGAATTCAATATAATGCACAGGACTTAATCTTGCGCTTCATATTGACTTCACTAACTGGATTTAATGTTGTAAATATCTTTATAGGGAGGATTGTTTTAGACTGAAAATGCCTGTTTTATGCTGAATTTGAGTTGAAAGGAAGCCCATTTCAAGTGAAGTCTTTTATCTTTCTAATTTCAGAACCTGACTCTTCATTTTGGTGGAGAATTCCTAAATTTTGCCTGCATCCATTTAAAGATGGCTGAAAAATTCAGGAAAATCAACAAAACCCCTCATCCATGCAAAATGGTATTGAATGAACTTGCATTCATTTTTTGTGCCAATTCATACGTAGTTCATAAAAGAAGTGAGAGCCTCTGTGGCTAAGCCAGTAGGGGCCAATTTTGGGGGGGGACCAGTACTCCGAGTGTCTGAGCTGACATGCTGGAATTGATGGATTCAAAATGATTGGATTTTCTTGAAAACGCTGTCCTGAGCCACTCTGCTTTAGCTTTTCAAAACCGATGTACTACTTCTCTGAGACCGGCGTGATTAAACACTTGGAAGATAAAAGACGATCGATAATGCTAGCTGCTTGTAATGGGAAATCAAAAGCTAAATACATGTGAGCCCCTGGGTTTTGCTGGCTTCTGCCACATCCTGTCAGTATTTTTGAAGGACACTATTCCCTATTCACCCCTGTATTTACAACTGTTTGAAAGCTGCTCTGAGTGCCCAGGCAAGCCCTGAATCCCTTCTTTTTTAGCTGGGAGTCAGAATGAAGGACAGAACCCCCACTTCTTTTGGAAGCTCTTGAGACTTGCCAGGGAGTGTCTACACAACATCCAGATCCTGTCCTAGCTCTTGCCAGTGCACCTTGCCTGTATCGATCCCCTCCTAACGATTGCACTGTGTTTCCACGCGGCAATTGATCTCTCTCACAGCTGAGAGGAAAGTGCATGCCTTAGAGCTGCCCTTTCCTTCTCCGAGATGGAGGAGATCAAAGAGCAGGGTTTCTATCAAAGGAGGAAATCCACATCCTTGCAGGATGTTCTGTAAGCTGTTATTAGAGTCCTGCTTGTTCTGTCTAATCCAGGCTGGATGCAGAAAAGAAAAAAACCAAATTCTGACTATCGTTGGAGGTCACCATCGCCGGTGAAGAAAGGATGTTCTTGCCCTCAACAAAGCTGCCAGGCATCAGGTAATATTTAAGTTTACACCCAGGAAATAATGCCCAGTTTTAAACTTCATTGGAAAAATTACTCAGTAAGGTTCAGGTTCAGACATGTTGCATTGATTAATACATTTGAAATGTTTTCTTACTTTATACCTACTCCCGTGTGAGTCAACGGGAAGTTTGTCATTGACTTCCGCGTCCTAGGAGAGCATCATAAGATGCACCTCTTACATCCCTGAAGATCCCCAGGAGACAACAGGAGAAAGTTCCTGACTTACATGTAGTCTTATGACCAATTCAGTTGACTTAACTGAGATCAAGATAGACCCTGAGGTCTTACTTCTAGTGTACGTGATTAAAACAGAAGGGAATGTAATCCTTGCAAACCTTTTCATGTTACTAAATGGTACGACGGACCAATCCCAGCTTCAGTTCTCCTTACACTAGAGGGCTGCTAAAGATAAGGGGCTACACATTATCTCATGAATGAACAAAGCAGGTCTTTGTTCCACTGAATGAAGCTGACAGATATCTAGATTTAAGTTGCTGTCAGAATTCTTTCCTTACTTTGCTGGATATTAATGAAACGAGCAGTTAACGTTATATTGGATCATGCTGTAGCTTCATACTCACTAGTTTAAAATTAATCTCTTTTTAACTGGAACTGCAAAATGTTTAGTTCCCTTTCCAGCATCCTGAAGCAGAGTGCATGGTAGGTCAGTGCTTAGATGTAAATTGGAAAGATAAATGAAACGTTCGATGTTGGATTTTAAGCCAAGTAATACATTTGCTTTTTCTGTCGTATAAGCACTAGGAAAAAGAGGTGGACTCATTTTTTTTCTTTAACATGGGGTAGTTAGTTAATATAAGACAGAAGAGCCACGTGGAGTTTCCTCTTCTGTTCAACAAAGGAGGTTTCTCCTTTTCATGAAAACACAAGTTGTTTTTAGCAACCACGTGAGAAACCCTCCTCACTCTCTCAAAAATACATATGTATAGTGTCCTGAACTTGCCTTTCATTTTGAGGTTTGCCTTCTTCTAAATGAATAACAATAAAACAAAAGCCTTAGCCCTAAGCTTCTGCCTGATTCTGGCTAGTGTTGTCTTCTCTCTGTAGTAAGTTTTTGTCTCGGCCTCTGGTTCCTTCTGCAGAAGAGACAAACATAGCGAGAGGATGAAACGGGCTGTAGTGCGGAAGTGGACTTTCTTTTCTGCCCCAGTCACCTGGGATGGTATAACAAAGCATCCATGTCAGTGGCCATTTAATCCAGGGTCTGTTGTGGCCTTAAAAAGAAGAAGAAAAGAAAGGTCATGAGCAAATAAGTTAATATGAATGTGCCAGATCAATAGAAACAGAATGACAGATGCTTCTGGAGGCTAGGCAGAGTTAGGACGGAACAGATTTCCATTGGGGAATGTGACTAGACGAAGCCAAAACATTTACATTTTATGGGACTGTGCCTGTTTTGTTGGGAAATGATCAAAATATTTTGTTTTGATGCTATCATGCTGACTTTCATTATAATCTAAAAGTTGAACGGGAACATTTTCAAACTTACTTACAAGCAATATTTTCAGAATATTTTGCTATGTGAAAAATGCTGGGATTTCAATTATGGATGATGTCAGAATTCAGAATCAACTGCTTCTCTGCCGCACTGTTACCTGTTGGGACTGTATATACCTACAACGTTACCTAAACAATAGCACAGAACCCCAAACCCTTGCTATAGGAAGGGCTGCCCTCTGTTCTCTTATCCGTAAACTACGGGTCCTCATGATACCTTTAACTAAGTCTCTTAAACAGTAAATATCCTTTGCAAGCCCATACATGAAAACGGATTAATAAGGAGAGGTGCTTGAGTGATGCTTTGGACATGAATCTCAGCCAGGAACAGTGAATTTGGGGAGCGTTCATACAAACTGCTTGTTCCTGAGGATCTCAGACTGGAAGCAGGGACAGACCATCCTAGCAGCACGAGGTGAGTGTGCTCCTTGAATTAAAGTCGTATTTCTCCAAAGCTTACCCACATTCTTTCATCTTCTTGGAAAACAAATAAATCTTTCACGGAACAACCCACAGCTTCAATTGCAAATAGTGATTTGTCTTTTGCTAGCACAGCCTTCCCATTCTTGGGCGGTATGTGATTACATGTGCACTTGATACCTGACTTTCATCTGATGCCAAGGGGTGTCCTAGGGGCTGTGAAAGGTATTTTCTCTTTGCAATCTCCTGACTCTGTAATCCTTCCTCTTTTGTTGCTAATATTACATCCGTACCCTTTCTGCAGCCGTCAGCTGAGGCTTTGTTCAGCTGAAGCGGGTAAGAATATTCAGAGGTTTTTTTGAACAGGAAGATGTTGTGTTGCAGAATTAAATATATAGAATGTCTGGCTAATCCTATCAAATGACAACTATGGGAGTAAACCCACCGCAAGGAAGGGTAGATTCCACAGACCGAGGAATTCGTACTGTAGGCTCTTTGCTTTCCTGAATTAAGCATAAGTGAAACAGAAAATGTCCTTAATGCCTGTTCCACCCCCAGATCCCAGAAGATGCCCCATGGCACCCTGTGGGGTTAGAGAACATTTCTTATATCATTAAAACTCTCTTTATTTGTGCAGGGGGATACAACTGTCTAGTAGATCTTTACCATTGCACCGTTCCCATTCTGGCACCCTCTTCTGGCAGCATTGATTTGCACTCTCTGATTTAATTCGTAGTAGCCCCGCATGGGTACCGGGTTTGATCTTAACGATACAGAAGGATTGCATTGTATCCTCCTTTTCATCAACAAGTACTAGACTCAGAGGTGCTTGAAGGCTATAATGTAGCTGAAAAATAAATGCATCCACTGTGAGGAAAAGACATGTTTGTTAAAATGGGGACCAGGGCTGGGACTTAAAACATTGTTTTCCTGTTGAGAAGACCTGAAAGTATAGCTATGCCTGAAACAGTGAAGGCCTTAGCAGCCTTCAGGCTCTACTTGTAAGAGCTGGAGTTGGTCTTGTGGCCAGTGTCCTTATGGTGGGGCACCATCTGCCAACCATGAGTAGGGCATTTCAGTGCGTTCTTCGCCAGTGGTCTGTCAAGTGCTTTGAGGTGACAGGTGTCCTGCAGCACTGTTTTACTTGTCTCCAGTGTTGCCTCCAATTTGGGAGTTTGAAGATTGTATGCATTCACCAAAAATGACTGAATCTGATTGCACAGAAAATGCACACCTGCTACTAGAACTGGCAGAAAATGCTACAGAAAGTTGAATGTAGAATTTCTTTCTAGAGATTTTATCTTTGCAAATGTAAAACTGAGAGCATCTGTATCTCGGACACTAGCTCAGGACTCATAGTTGTAAAGAATAATATCAAGTTAGGTTTCTCTTTTTGACTGAAAATGAGCTGAATTCATGACTTTCTCAGTGACTATGGAGTGATGATAATGACTGGGGCCGTTTACCAGCAACTGAAAGAATCGTGACTTAAAATGTCTCTGTGGTGGTGAGACGCCCCTACAGGCTCCCAAAGGGGAGAGGACAGTCTCTAAAGGACCCAAACCCCACATACAGCACCCCCCTGCGGGAAACTTACCTCCTGCCGGGCAGCCAGAGCCAGAGCAGGAACCGCGGCTGCACGAGCTGGCGTTACTCTGGCTGTTTAATCAGCTGTTTCCTGGGTGGGGAACAGCTGAGCCAGTTGCGGCAGCTGATTGGGCTGCCAGGGGAAGATTTAAAAGCCCCACCGGAATCCAGGGGCAGGAGAGGCGGGAAAGGAGTGCACTGGCATAGAGCACACCAGACGCACTGAGGCTCCTGCAAAAGAGAGGAGCAGTGCAGCTGGTGCAACGCCAGCAAGCAGAGTAAGGGAGGCATTTTGAGCCCCCTGTAGGAGACTGGGGGAAAGGAGGCAACTCCACACCCCTCTCCACCCCAGGGGTCTATTTCTTTTGAAAAAAAAAAAAGGAAAAGAGGGAGAGAGAGAAGGCATAGGAGCAAAGCGCCCTACTCAGAGGCATGGAGAATAGGCACCAGTTTACGTACATATGGCTTGCCAGTCTCTAGAAAGGGGCAGCCGGAAAAGTACCAACGGAGCCCACCCAGACGAGGGGTTCTCCTCGAGGCAAGCTGTGGCCGAGCCAGCATGACCGAACCACCATCTTGCTGATGCCCATCCAGCTGGCAAGTGGGCGGGGTGTAGGGGAGGCGGAGCCCCGTGGAACATCACACCCGAACTGTGAGTACTGCCGTTCCCCCCATGGAGCCCCCTGGGAGGAAGATCTCCACTGAACCCCTCTCTTTATATAATAACATCAAGTCATGGCAGGAGAGTTGAGGGGAGGGGCTCCACATCCGGCGGGTAGTACATCACTTAGGGAACCCCACTCAAGGCACCTTTTATCACAGTCTCCTATCTAATTATATATTGAAATTGCTATACCTGTTTAAGGCTGAGGTTGGGTTTACATAATCCAGGCCCATTTAAATAACATCTTAAGCATTCTATTTGGCTTTTAATATATGCTGACACAGAAGCTGATGAACAGATGGACTATTTTACTAACAGTACATTTTGCCTTATGTACAGGATTATTTAGACAAGCAGTCTAAATCTGATTAGATTAATTTATAATATCTTGTAAATGGAGCTGAACAGATAGTTTCAAAGAATTTTCAACTATTTGAATTTGAAAAGGAATTTTGAGCTGAACATTTTAGTGAAAATTTAGATTTAAATCTAGCAACATTCAGGTAGTGAAGCTTTACTTGGAAAAACCCCAGCAAAGCACAGCATTAATGTAAGGCTTTCATACTTGTCAAAAGTGTTCATATTATATTTAGTTGTAAAATTTGTGCTAAATAGCACAGTGTTGCAAACCTTGTAATCTAATATATATTTCAAAATTGATAGTGTTTTACTTAGTTGTATAAATAGTTTTCTCAGAGACCAGAAACATGCCGCATATCTACTAACTATCTAACATAACATGAGCTCTCAGCTGTATATTTGACTTTCTAGTTTGAGTCTGTTCTGCAGCCCAAAAATTATTTGTTGAATGAGGAATGAGTTCATGAATGACAGGTATCTTGTGGACTTCTAATTCTTTTCAGGAATAAGAATGACTTGAACCTTGTTGAATTGGGTTTTTTAATTCAATTATCATTAATTATAATGAAATCATAGCTCCCAAGAAGAAAGACAGAAGTAAAACCAATGGCTGAAGTTTAAAACTGGTTCATTAAAATCACAAAATTTAAAGCGGACAATTACCTATTGGAACAAATTATCCAGGGACGCCGGATTCTCCATCTCAGAGTAGTCACAGCAAGACTGGATGTCTTTCTTGAGGTATTCTTGAGTCAAAAGAAATTTCTAAGTGACATTCTGAAGCCTGTATTATAAGGGTCAGACCAAAGCATCTGATGATTTCTTCCAGCCTTAAACTTTGTCAAACCTTGATAGAAACATGCCATGGCTTTCCAAATTGTTTATCCAAATCTGTAGTAGCCCCATAGTGTTTGGGCTACTACTGTAAAATGGCTGGTGCCAAAAGAGTAGGGATTTTGGTTTGTAAGGAATGTTCTTGTTTTGAAATTTGGGTTTATTATTGGACCAAAATAATAATAATAATAACAAAACATTTTCTGTGAACTGGAATTACTGATATACTGTGTTTCTGAAGTGAAATGTGCCCTGTGCATTGCTGAACTACCAAAATCTGGCGGTTAAATTGATAGTATTGACAATGCTGATGAACTGATATATCTGTTTCCTGTAACCTTTTGTCCCTCTATCATCTTGTGACAGTCTTGCTGAAATCTTAACAGTACACGTGGCTTCCAGCAAGAGTGGCAGAGAAGTAATTGATGACTGTGGCCATGGCAATGAATAATTACCTTGATTCTGCCTGGGTTAGTAGGAGTGGGTGGAACTGGTGAGGTCCACTGAATATCTGGAAATGTTGTTAAAATACAGGTTGTGGAGGCAGTACTGCTACAAGGCAGGGAGAGACACATTTTTTGACTAACTAAATGCAGAAGCGTTTGTGATGCGATCACGTCATCAGATACTGCTATACAAATATCTGCGCACAGGCACCGCTACAAGTCATTTGACGGCCCAAGGATTTTCTGAAGCTAGTCTGTCTGGTCTCATATATGTAAAAGTGGAAGCTTCATCAGGGAGCAGGAGACAAATCTCCACCAGGTGTTTTTTCCTCTGCTGTCAGAGGTGAGACTGTTCAGATTCTCCCTGCCAGTTATCTCAGGAAATGATTGCTTGTTGGCAACTGCCACATCTCTGTATATGCCAGAAAGTTGAATCCAATGGAGAATAGGGAACAATTGTACTCTGTTCAGGGCAGACTTTACACTTCACTAATCCTTTGAGGGGGGTCTTTTCAAAACAGTTTTTACCTTAAAAGCCTGGATATCTTTTTAAGATTAAATGTGTGCCTAGAAACAGCTGACAGTGAATTAGAGGCTTATTTAGTGACTCTCAACCATCATTATAAGCCTTTGAAGTAACAGTCACTGGAATGTGGTGCAAAGATGTTTCCACTGAATGCACTTACATTGCAAACTCGGCCTCCATGGATACCAGTATTTCACTCTCACTAAAAATCATTTCAGGTGCTACACACACACGCACACACACACACACACACACACACACACACACACACACACACACACACACACACACACACACACACACACCCCCATAGTCGCAAGGATCCTCATAGGAGAGGTCACGGATATAAAATCTGTCTTGCCTCACATCTTTGCATTTCTCTTTATTGCAAGTACATTTTATGACAGATAGGAGGGCCTCCAAATTCTCTGGTGCTCAGTCTAAACATCTTTGCTAGCTGGTGATTAGACACAACTCAGTCATCCAAAGGCCATATTTTGCCACCCTTATGCTGAATCCTACCTTACTCTGTGAGTAACCATATTTATTTCAAGAAAATTATTGTCGGGGTGGGGGGGGTGTAAGTGTAGCATAATCTGTCCCCAAACAAGTAGCTGCTGTAACCAGTGTTATGCTCCAGTGCTATTAATCACATTATAGTTGTGAACTTGAAACATAATGTGGTGACTCTGTTTCCCAAATTAATACTTCTACTTCCTTAAAAACATCTCAGAATTTAACTAGCCTACAAATGATGTCTTCCTTAGTATATACTTGCAATCTGTTTACTATACATACCACACATTTACTATAATCTCTTTTGCAAGACAGGATAAAAAAAATGTTGGTTAGAAAATTGTTGGTTGGTTTGTCTTCGGTTCTGCATTTTTCAAGGAGATTAAAAGATCTGTAACATCTTTGCGAATCAGCCAAAGTGGCATGTATTAGAGTTGCATGACTTCACCTTTGGCTTTCCTCTGAAGACAGTTTCAGTACAGGATGAATTTTAACAATAACGCAGGTCCTGAAAGTTTCTGTGCATATCAGCTTACAGCAACCGCATCAGCAAAACTAATATTCCAACAGCCCCTTCTCATGGCCTGGGCCAGAAGGTTTCCACTGAATGTTGAATGTTTCCACCCTACAGCAGGGTTAGGCATTTATTTTGGGCAGAGGGCCACTTACTGAATTCCAAAGATAGATATTCCAACATTCATCGTTATCTGATGAAAATGAAACAGTATCTTCTTTTCCATTGTACCTCTCTGTGGCTCTTCTTGTTCTGTGATCTCATCAGACTTACTGAGTTTCTGTGGTGTCCATTGTAATAAAACGAGCCATTTGTCTAGGTACAACTAACACAAGTTTTCTTTTCTGCTCGAGTGACATATTCCTTCTTTACACGTAAGTAAAGAGATGTGTAGTAATGCCAGTATCTTAGAGACCATGGGTCAGTGGTGAGGTGTGCTGTATGACAGGTGGTCCTTGAAGACAACACTTCTAATGTACTTTTACTGATCCTTTGACACAAGTTAAGGATCTATGACAGGTTTTTCTGAATAAACAAGGTATTGACTCTTGATTCTACCCATAGGCCCTTCCATCTTTTTCATGAGATACAAACTGGGTGATCAGATGGGGAATGCACCAGCCCACTTGACGTATATTCATTTCTTCCCCTTGGTTTTATTTGATCTTTTATTCTCTGAAGGTTTCTTTGGTACCTGCAGTCGCATTATACTGCAGCAATACCCCACCAGATTCCTTCCAGTGTCAATCATCACTATTCCACTGGGTTCCCTGTGGATACCAATATTGTCCATGGTCCATCCTCAAAGAGACAACTCCTCCAGACAACCATTTCCTTGCCTGGCATATTAAATTCCACACTCTCCCAAAGTAATTCAAGTCTTAAAAGCCATTATATGTGTTTTGACAACCTGCCTTGAAGGCTGCAGGATGCATACCACATTCTTCTCCCACTTGCCTAAAGCAGCATACATTTGCCTTTGCCTTTGCAATGTGAAGATGAGGTTACAGAAACCACAGGAGTTTGCTCTCTTCTAAACAGCCCTGTTTGAAGTAGACTACTGGTCCAGGACAGGCAAGAAAGATAAAGTGTTGCATCCTTTACAACTTTTGTTCAGAGTGAAAAGGAAAATATACAGTGACAGAAAGAAGCTTGACTTTGATCATTGTCAGTTACAGGAAATAAAAACATAACCCAAGGGGGCGGGGGCGGGGAAGGAGAAGCATAATTATGCTGGGTCAATTTCTTTGTTGTTTTCCTAGATCAAAAGCGGCTCGGTGATTGTGCTTTTATTACACGCTCCTTTTGTTTCCCTTTTTGGCTCGCTTCCCTTGAAATCGATAAACACCTCCCTGCATGTTCATTGTGTCTATTTTTTGCATACGGTTTTAAACAGATTGTAAACACCATGGGGCAGGGATTTTTTCTTGTTCTGTTTTATTGTGCCTACCACAATAGCTCTGAATCTGGAAGCCCTGATCCGGTTGATCCCTATAGACACTACTGTACTGTAACTATTAATAAGCAGGTCTTCTCAGCTTTAAACTAGGATTCTTGTTTTGATTGAATCCCTTTCTGTAATGTTAATGGGAATGAAATAGATGTAACAAAAAAGGACAGGGAGGGGGATCATGGAATAGGTGCTCAGAACTCGGTAGGAATCGGGTCCGTAGTTTTTGAATGCATACACGTCTCTTTTTAATTCTGTTAGCAGCATTTCTCTTCTCATGACTGACAGATGAGTTGCATTGCAGCTTGGCAGTGGTGTTACTGGGATCAAGAAGGATTTAAGTCTGGCTGGTATCGGAGCCTTTGTCCCTTTTAATCAGAGCATTAATCCTGTCTGGTAGGGGGTCCCTATGAATTGTGTGGCGATAACATTTCCAGATGAAGAGAATAGCTCACCCTGCAGGTTCTTCCCAGTAAACCGAGGCCATTTGCTGGTGCACAAATAGGCAGCACAGATAAGATCAACAGGCAGTTGGCAACACTAATGCACATTATGATTGTGGGTTTCTTATCACAGATGCATTTTACACTGTGTATATTAGAGCCTCAGGCTCAATCCTCAGAAGTGCTGGAAATCTTGTCCAAGCGCTTTGTAAGAGAGAGTCCTGTGCGGACCATATTTTCAGCCTTGTCTTGCTTTCTGATTTTGCCCACTTTTGCAGATGCAGATGACTGCACCTGCAGAGTAGCGCATACATGCAATACTACCAAACGCACATGCAAACACAGAGCCACCCGCTGTGTGTGCACAAGTGGTGGCTTTCACGTGCAAAATGGGTGTGAATCTGATCTAGTGGGTGCACCTTGTTGTGTTCTTGATGTTCCCACTTGAAGGCCACAAGAAGCCCATTTGCAACAGTCACAGCAGGAGCTCTTTATTATGTATTTTCACATGCTATGTGCAGGTGTTTTGCTGTTTCCCCATTGCTGAAACATCTCTACACCTTTTGCAATGCAGAGATCTCATTAATGCCTTTGCATTATGCCCAGGGCAGCAGGTATTTAGGGTGTTATTTAGATTTGTAAAACAAATGAGCCAGGGCCAAGAAGCATTCATTTTATATCTGTTGATGAGTGTCTATCTATATTCATCACACATTAGCAAGTTATCTAGGTACCTTCTATCAATTAAAGCAGTCAAGTACAAATCAACAGAATATAACTCAATTAACTGCAAATTAGCAAATGACAAATATTCTCTGATGTTAGAAAGGTTAATTCCAACAGTGGCAAACAGATGACAGACCTACAAGGAATAAATTTTCAGGGGCTTAAACATGTATAGATTAGGCAACCGTCGATCTTCTGGATCATGGTGTCCGCATAAGAGATCTGACCAACCTAATTTGAGATCCACACAGCTTGTTCCAAGTGTCACGGATCCATGTGTTGACTAAATTTTAGTTCAAGTCTGCAGCACACTGCTTTCTTTTTTTTCACTTTGTTTCCATCCTCTGGATCAAAGCTGCTTCATGCTGAGCTGCACCCAGTGCCAGATGTTCCCTCTACATCACAGGGGATTTTGCGTGCTCTTCCCAGCTTTCTGTTTATGTTGAACGACTTCATATAATTTTTGCACACATCATGATACTACCATAGAAGGTGACCCTGCTTTCTAGATCTGTCTTAAATCTCACAATACAAAATATTCTTGGGGATACGGTTTTCTCCCATTCTCCAGACATGGCCAATTCATCACAACCTCCTCTTCATGATAGAGGTGTCTAAGTGTGTCAATCCTGCACACCCCGGTACCTCTGTGTTTGGTATTCTGTCTTCCCACTTTATTTTCAGGACCTTTTGCAGACATTTCATGTGGATTTAAATCAGAATAATTAAGGTAATATCCTGTAAGCACATAAACAGCATGAGAAATCCCAAAGATGACACTGGAACAGCTCCAGTGAGTGAATATATAGGAACTGCAGGATCAAATCTTTTGATACAGGCACTGTCTACATGAGACGCTGACTGTACAGTAGCTCATTACTACTGTACAGTAGCTCATTATTACTGCGCAGTAGTGTCACATGGCAGGAAGTGTGATGTGACGCTCCTGCGCAGTAGTAATAAGCTATTGCACAGTCAGTGTCACTTAACAGCCATTTGGTGACACTACTGTGCAGTAACTCCAGTTACTATGCAGTCATTTAGTACTTGTTTTGTACAAGTACTGAGTGATTGTGCAGTAACAGCTGTGCAGTCAGCATGTCTTGTAGATATGGCCACAAAGTAGGAAATCTGCAGAGTGTGAGCATGGGTGATAATTTATATTATTATATATTATATATTAATTTCAAGACATGGGAATGTAAAACCTGCAGGAAAGTTACATCACAACCTTTAATTGCTCACTGTCATTTTTTTTGTATAGCCTAGATCTTATACTATTTGACACAGTTGTGTTGTGCTGGCCACTGGAAATAGTTTTCACCAGCCCCATTTAGAAAGAAATTCAGACTGGAAGCATAATTTAAAATATATAGAGCCTGATTCTCCACTGCATTGCACTTTGTCATTGCTGACTTCTGTGCAGAGTAAGTGAAAAATGCTGCCAAATCAGAATTGAGATGCAGGGTATAGCACAGAGGAGACCTGCATCCACAGGGCTTGAATCTGATTTTACTTATGGCACTGTTGTAGCTGCTGGGATTTTGTTAGCCTTACTCCTTTATATGGTGGTATACCATCAAAATCAGACTCAGGATTGAGAAGGGTCTTTCATAAGCACGATAGTTAGCACAGTGCCTTAGCAGTTATTTTTAAACAACAAAGGAGAAATTGTTGTATGCAACGAAGGAGAAATCAGTTCCAGATTTGCTATTAAGGGCACGGATACATGAACAAGTTAGTACGAGGTGTACAAAGATGGGGATCCACAGCGCCTCCTATCAGCTGCTCCACTGTCACGGTCTGAACATCGTCACCCAGTGGGAAGTGAAAGCAAGTTGAGTTTCATTTACCGAGGGCAAAAAGCATGCAGGCTGAGGTGCACACCCTCATCTACCTTGTGTTTTCATCATGTGCCCATGAAAGGAGAGAGAAACATCCTATACAATCCGGTCTGAATTAACAAACTGAAGTATCTAATGGACCTGGAGTCTGGATTATTTGTGAAAATTGGGAACGCTTTCATATTAGCCTCACCTGTGTCAGTGGCAAAACAAATGAAAAAACAGCATTCATTATTCAAACTATAGACAGCTGAAATAAATGAGGGAAGAGCCATTTACAGCTTGCTTATTGGTACTTAGCTACCAACACAGCTCCCTCTATAGAAATGAGTCTTGCAAACATAGATCTTCTCCTGTGATATCATAGAGCACAATCCTTCAGTTCATCCAGCATTTATCCGGAGAATCTGCACTTCTATGCATACCTTATTTTAGAAAAGAAAGGCACAAATATTTAGCTGACATAGAGATTTGCTGCCACCTTTTGGTGGATGTGCATTATGAAATACAGTATCCAGTTATTGTACCGTCTCTCTCTCACCCCATTCACACATTACAACAGTTAGCTTTCTTGGTTGTGCTTTAGTCTAGCAGCTAAGATCTTCATGAAGTAGTGGTGAAACTCATCCCTAATCTCCCATCCCATACAGCTAGCACCTTGTCCCGGTACAAGCAGGGTCTTGGCAGCTGTGCCTCTGCTACTTTACCCCCCCAGTGCTAATTCTCCCGAAGGAAAATCATAGGTCAGGAAGCAGAGGCCAACTTTGATCCATCACTAAAGAACTAACTGGAACTAAATATAAAAAAAAATATGAGAGGATTAATAAAACTATACTTTTGACATGTGAACCTCATGCAATTTTTTTTGGAAAAAAAGTTAGGTATTTCTCCTATGTTTTTTACTTACTCCATTGGCAGTGGCAGTGCCAGCTTCTTCCCGATGCGGGGGCTAAGGTGAGCTAGACAGAAAACTGGGGGGCTGTACTATATGCTTCTTTCTTGCTTGCTTGATTTCTTGTTTGCTTTCCCCAGACAAAGCCGGGACACGGGCCCCATGGTCTGGACCATGCCGGGAGCACTGGGCACAGGAACAGGGTAGGCTCAGCTATGCAGGGCGGGTGGCAGGGGCCCAAGCGGGGAGGCAGGGGTCTTGGACAGGGGCAGCACTGGGAGGGGTGGTTATGGGGGGGGTAAGGTAAATTTTGGGGTGGCTATAACCCCCCAAGGTCCTCTGTAGTGCCGCCCCTGTCCATTGGCTTTGGGTAAAATCTAATCGGGAAGAAAGACAGTTTGGACACCCAGAGGGTATAAGTCGAAGACTGGTTGGATGGGCAGCCTGGTGCTTGGATAGCAAGTCCAATAGGGATAAATAGGAATGGCTGATGATGGGGACTGGGATGGGGATGAAAAGTCTGAGCAATGGAAACTGCATAAGCAAGGAGAATGTGGCTGAAATAAGGAGCCAGGGATGGGGAAAGATGAGATTGTGAAAGGACAGGCCAGAAGGGTTCGGTGCCGACTAAACCACGATCCCATCCAGAGCTCGAGTTAGAACATGAGATTCGCTGTTCCTTTGTCAGCAAATCTCTGTGAAATCCACTGGCGAGGAGTGTGCCTCCTTCATGCCTCTCTAGAGTTGGTCCATGAAAAAATGACAGCCTGTTCTTGCTATCACACAATTACATAACAAGAGCATTGTTAAGTTTGTAATGTCAAGTACTAAAAAGTCAGAAAATGCCAAAATAAGCTTTTCTGTCTAACTTCACTTTGGTCCTCTTGTGTGTATGGCTTATGCCAGCCTGGTGTCTATCATTTCCACACACAGGTGCTTTTGAAAATCTCACTTGGTGCCTGGTAGCACCTTTACAAATCTCAACCTAAAAATTTAGTTCTGCAAATCTTCAGTTACTTCACTACAGGAAGAAGATCACATACTTGCATAGTGTTTTGATATTTTTTTTTTTTATTGCTGTCACTTTTGCTGTGGTTTTTGGTATTCCTTCTCCTTCCTTCACTTTTGTCCTCAAATAAATGTTAAGTCATATACGCAATCAGACTCCATTTTTCTGTCTGTAGTTCGGAGCTTCTTCTATAAGAAGCAAAGGTTATCAGCAGGGATCTGGTTCACCATGGAAAAATGTGGTAAAACATGGATTTTCTCATTTTAAGGATCAAAATCTGGATTTTCTCCTTTAAAGGAGAAAAGCATGGGAACAGGTGGGATTCCCCTTGCAGGCTGGTAGAGCTCCAGCCTTTAAGGGGCTGGGGGGAGCAGGAGGAGGGCAGTCAGGCAGGGGGTGCATGTGCGCACATACATATGCACATGCCCATCATGCAGCCTGGGGATCTCCTTGGAGGTAGGATGGGGGAGGGTGGGGGTGGGATTGAGGCGAGGGAAGGACTTGGGCAGAGCTTTGGCTGCTGCCCAGTTGGTGTGGGGCTTGGGGCCTGGGGCCATGCATGGGGCCGTGGGCGGCTCATCTTGGGGATGGTGGGGGGGGCTGGCTCCCTGCCTCTGCATGCACTCCCGACAAGGATGGGGGGGCATGTGCCCCCCAGATTTGTGCATGGGGCAGATGCAGGCTGTCTGCTGTGGGTTCAGGCTCCCTGCCTTGCTGCCCCCCCCGAGGACCTCTGCAGCCCAATGGGTGAGACCTGGCACATCAGGTCAGAGTGGGGTGGGGAGGCTTGTGCCACTGATGGGAACCCCACACAACCATGGCCAAGTGCCCCCTGCCCACCTGGGAGCAGTGGCATGGAGTTGTGCCCTTCACTGCTGCTAGGTGGGCAGGGGGTGCCTTGCCACGGCAGTGCTGAGCTCTCAGTGGCAACATGAGCCTCCCCACCTGGCCCTGCTCTACCCTGCCATCCTGGATCTTTCCTGGTGGGCCATGGATGCCCCTGAGGGAGGGCAGAAGGGCAGGTAGCCCCAACCCTGAAGCAGGCAGCCTGCATCTGCCTCCCACCACAGGCTCCACTCTGGCTGTGCTGGCTGCGAGGGAGAAGGAGCCGGGCTCCACACTCTGGTCTGCTGCAGCAGCCACTGCCTCTCATGGGTGGCAGCCAGGGCCCGGAAGCTGCTGCAGGGGGCTGCAGACCTGGGTCCCTGGCCCTGTAGCCCTGGCAGCTGGGGGCCCTTCCAGTAGGTCTGGGGGGGTGGGAGTTGCGGGTGCAGAGTGAGGGGCACTGGCAGGGCCCAGGGGACTGTGGCTTGGGACAGAGGGGCACAAGCATGTCAGGGCTGCTCAGCGCCACAAAGCAAACGCAAGGGAAAGCTGTAGCTGAACCTGTGCCCTGGTGAGTGAAGGGGGCAGGGAGAGCTCTGATTTTTCATGATAAAAAACCCAATATCAAACACCAAAATGTACAGGTGTTTAGAATTTATTTTATTATAGTGATTGAGGCACTGGTAGGCTTCCAAACTGCTTTAGAATTGTAAATATATCAATAAAATATTGTGTTCAGCGGATACCTATATATACAGTGGGGTTTCATTATAATTGTAGATTTTGGGGTTTTCAATCAGAGAATTTGTGATTTTTAAACACAGAAAACCAGGATCCCTGGTTATCAGGCAGTCTGCCAAGCATCATGACCTCAGGATCTGGGAGGACTCTGGAAAGCCAGATATCCAGGTTTTTACACTGCTCTTTAAGGAAATTTGTGCTCTCCACAGGAAGATAAAGAACTAGAGATGTGACAGAGAAATATATAGCAGATGAAAGTAAAGGTATGTTTGACCCATGGTAGATGATACAGCAAGCATTAGGGTACACTGTAACTGATGCTTTGCATACTCAGCTACACAGGAAACATTTTAAATAAAAAGACAATTTAGAAATTTGGCAGAAAAGGCAGCTTCTCTCCCCCAAGCTAACAGGGAGGTGGGGTGGGTGACCCTACCCTGATCTGTTGGTGGGAACTTCTCGGAAAGCTGCTATGGAAGTGCACCAGTCACACTTAATGAAAGCCTTCTCTCCAATATCCACTATAATTCAAACTGCCAGATACCTTTCCCCTGGTGAATATAGAAACCCAGAGCTACTCTCTTTTGACTGAGGCTCCTTCACTCGCTTTGAATCTTTTAATGAAAAAGCAGAGAGCAGAGAGGAAGGAGTGAAGGAGGCTTTATTTGTGGGATATGAACAGGGAACTCAACAAGGAATGTCATGCAAAGATCCAGAAGCTGCAGACCAGAAGCAAAGTCATTTAGAAAGGGCTGAATTACTTTATTTACTCAAATTGAAGATGTCCCTGAATTAAAGGTGATTCCCCAATAATTAGAGTCTATCCATGGAAAATTTATAAATTTGTTATAATTTTTAGAGGTATACCGAGACATCGGTCCATATTGTATCAGCACCAATAAAAGGAAAATTGACATTATCAGCAATCAGCCTTTTTTGGCTGATGTGGCTGATAATGCTGCCAATAAATGCTGTGTGCACATGCGCAGCTGCAGCGCACACGCGTCCAGCCCAGCAGCTTGGAGAGCAGCATCCGGCTGGTAAGTCTGTTTGGGGAAGGGGCAAGGAGAGGGAAGGGTGTGGGAAAGCAGATCAAGGCCCCTGTGGCGAGGGAGGGAGTGGGGTAGGGGCAGGCACTGCTCAGCTGGGGTAGGACAGGGTGTGAGATAGAGTCGCAAGTAGCTCATCCAGGGGGTGAAGAGTGGGGGTTGTGGATCCCACTGCTGCGCATGCCATGGGAGGCAAGTGCCCCCCGGATCTGTGTGCGGGGCAAGGCTGAGCTGCCACTGTGGGCTGGGGCCAGTGGCAGTGCCAGTCTCTTCCCTGCAGGCCAGCTGGGCTGGGGCTGTGCTCAGGCCAGGCAGCACTGGGAGTAGTACGGCAAATTTTGGGGTGGCTGCAGCCCACTCCATAGCCCCTGCTCCCAGCGCTGCCACCACATGCTCCAAGCGCAGCCCCAGCCCAGCCTCTGTGCTAGGAGGAGGCTGGCACAGCCACTGGCCCCAGCCCACAGCGGGCAGCTTGCCCTTGCCCTGCGCACAGAGCCAGGGGGCACACGCCCTCCCCGCCTATAGCTCCTCCAGGGGAGTGTGCAGTAGCAGGAGCTGTCCCCACTCTCTGCACCCCCCTGGATGAGCCACTACCAACCCTGGCCTGCGCCCCACCCTGGCTGTGCAGTGCCTGCCCCTGCCCCAGCCCCACTCCCTCCCTCTCTGTCATTGCAGGGGCCTCAATCTACCCCCTCTCCATGCCCCTTCCTTCCCTGCCCCCAACAGACTTACCAACCAGATGCTGCTCTCCAAGCTGCCTGGCTGCCTATCAGCAATTGGATCCGTATCGGCCGACATGGCTTGTTAATAATGGCCCAAGAAATCTTTATCAGTGCACCCCTAATAATTTTCCATGTATAGAAACGAATTATTGGAGGGTCATCTTTAAATCGTTCCCCCCCCCCCTCACTGCAGAGGGGCATGCAGTGGGGGTGCAGGTGATGTGGGGAGGTCAAGTAGCTTGCTTCCTGCTTGTACCTGCTCCCTACCTGGCTGGCCCCCTGCCACAGCCTTGGTTTCTCCTTTCCCCCTCTGCCCCCCTCCCCACCTCTGCTCCCCACTCTCCTATGCTCCCCTTTCCCCACTTACCTTTGCTTTGTGCTGGCAGGCTCCATCCCTGTTCTAGTCTGGGACATGGACAATGACCTCTGGCTCCAGCCCAATCCTTGCAGCTGCCATGTGGCTCAGTGCTCTAGGCTGCAACCTGCAGAGAACCTGCTGGCATGGAGAAAAGGGAAGGGAAGGGGCATGGAGAGGGGCAGGCGGAGGAGAAGAGGCTGTACAGGAGAGGTGGTGGGGTGCAGGGGCAACAGGCTGGGGGGCGGTCAGGCAGCAGCCGTGGCTGGGCTACAGCCCGGACCCCAGGTAGGGGTTGGAGCCCAATCCACAGCAGCTGCCTGTGTCACCCCACCCTTGTATTTGATTCTAAGATGAGGGCCTCTCTCCCCCATGCTAAATGGAGGGGAAAAACCTTGCCTTAGAATCAAATAAATACGGTACTTTTAAAATCAGTGTCTGTGGGTCAGCGCTACAAATGGGCAAGGATCCCATTGTCCTAGACCCTGTATAAACAGAATGAAAGACAATCCCTGCTCCAAAGAGTTTATAATTGAAGTAATACAGTTGTCTGGATCCACAAAGAAAACCCCACAGGATCAAAAAAAGCACAGAGGAAGTTGCTCAAGAGAATGAGTCAGTGGTAGTCTCTGGTTAGACTATTGAGGAAAGAGAAAGGGCAGGGTCAGAGTGTAGTATTTCCATTTCTTTATGGCACCTCAGGGCCTGATTGCTGCCTAATTGCTACTACTGTGGGTGCAAATGCAATATTTTCACATACAAATGGCAAGCTGGACATCCCAATCTATGTCTGCATAACCTTGATTTGGATCTGCAGTAGTAGTAATTTGCAGCAATTGGGACCTGAGGTTTTAGTATCCTAAAAATCAAGTTTCAGATGTTTATAGATTGTCTCTGTTTTTCACTCATACTCTTCCTGGGACCATGCCTTATGAGGCTGCTGTATTTAGCTTTTGGAGAAAATTCATAGAAAAGGGGCTGCAATCTCTGATCTCCAGGAAGTGTTTTTATGGTTAAAGTAACAGTGGGCCCATCTATATGAGAAACTAAATGTGCAGTAGATGAATTATATTGTGCATTAGTACACCACAGTGAAAGCTGTGCTATTGTGCTAATGCACAGAAAAATTAGTGTACTGTGCATTAGCGTCACTTAAAAAGTGTGCGCTGGTGCTACTGTGCAGCAGTGCTGGTTACTGCACATTTTGTTAGTACCTGTTATTACAAATACTAAACTTAAACTAAATATTAAACTTAAATATTAATGCACAGTAACCATAATGCATTAATGCATGTGTAGGTGTGCCCAGTGGGTAGGTTTTGTGAAAGACAGTGGATGTAATGCAACATCACAATAAGGAGAGGGAGCAAGAGAAGTTGGCTGTATAAACAGATAAACAGTGGTCCTTGCTTCTATGCAAACATAAGGATGTGTGGAACTTGTGGATAGGTATTAAGAGAGCACCATAATTTATTCTCCTATATGATCTGTTGGGAGTCTGGTGTCATACAGAATGGAAAAGTCAAGTCCCAGGGAAAAATGACAGACTGGTCTCCATGAGGAGTCTTAAGAGAGAGATCCATTATTATTATTATTATTATTATTATTATCATCATCATCACCATCACCATCATCATAAAAGATTAAACTGCCTAAGCTTATAATTGCAATCCTGAAAGTCCCCACTCAATTGCCACCTGACCCTGGAGGCATCTAAATTCCAGAGATGCCTTACTTTTGATCTTTCCATTTCCACGTACCTAAAATTCCACTACTCCATATACCAAGACGTGTCCTGGATTTGAGATGCTCCAAGAATTTCTCTGTTTGAGAAAGCTGTATTCTCCATATGTGCCATTATCCCCCAATCTGAGTGGCAGCACCTTGTCTAGCTCATGCCTAAACCAAATCTGCGTCTAGAAATGATTCATTTGTCTGCTTGAGTCCCCTGAGGGACTCAGTCCTGTGGCTCAGGAGTGCCACAAGTGACACAGGCAGCCTCTGCGTGTGGTACATGTCAGATCAGGGAGTGGACAGGCAGCACTGTGGCAGATAGGACAGGGAGCAGAAAGCAGAGCAGCAGCTTGGGCAGGGGAAGGGGATTGAAATGGCACTTGGGGAGTGTACAAGACTAATTTATGGCACACCTGCCAAAAAAGGTTGACCCCTAGTGCTGTAGTTGTTCTCAGAGTTTGGCTGCCACACACACTCAGGATGGGCTGGCACAAGCACAGTGCCAGTTGTGCTGGCTTTCTTTCAAAATGGAGCTGTGGTGCCAGCCCAGAGGTTAGATCACTAACCCTGGTACCTAGCCCTAGGTACACTCCATGCATGTACTCAAGGTATACTTTCTGCTCGGTGTGCTGCTTGTTTTAGAACTCATTCTGAGGCACCTAACTCATCCAATCTGCTGTACAGGGAGCTCAAGCACCGAACACAGGTTGTACATGCTGGTCCAGGAGCCAGCTGCCTTAGAAATTAAGTGTGGCAATGCCTTCATTTTAGTTACTTAAGAGTTTTTTTTGATCTATCCTAGGAGACTTTTCTATGGCCAAGTCTTGCATAAGCCATTTTATAAATGGGGTAGAGCCATCTGAGAAATTCTCTTATAAACAGATACCATCAAAGTGGCTCATGGAACTATCTTGGGCATTTTTATAGCACCCATCAAAACCTTTCCAAATGCTACTGGTGGTTAAACGCTAATATTACTTATGTCTTAGTGAGTCTGATATAATGTGGGAGACGATAAAATTTACCAGAAGGGCATCGAGGAGCTGTTAACTTGGCACATGAATACAGAGACTCTGTTTTTAGAACAATTAGGCCCCAGTGGCTGCGTGTGGGCACCAGGATCCACCCATGCAGAGCAGCTAACAGAACTGGGGCCTTAATTTGGAATCTAATGTTGTGCACAATTTATAAACTGAGCTGCTCCTGGCAGCAGGAAAACCCATTGCTGTGGCAACCATAACTGTGATTAGTGAAAATCAGAGGCTCTCCCTCATTTTCAATTCATAGGCATTTAAAATGTCTTGTTCTGAGGTTTGCCAATGCGGGAATCAAAGGATGATTGCCCTGACAGTGCTGTTTATTCATAATCTTTCTCCTCTCCCCTGCTCCTTTTTAAGGTTGTTATTAGCGATGCCCAAAAATTTGTAATAAAAAAGCAAAACCAGAATGAGTTTCAACTGGTTCCTTTCTCCACTTTGGTATAAGTATACCAAGAGAGGTGTTACGGGTTACCGTTAACCATTCTAAAGGCACTTAAAATGCGAGTGTCCGCGCATTAATGGGTGTTAAACTGTGTTAAGTTTAAGATACTCTCTAAGTATTCCCCTTACGCACGTGGCTGTATTCCCCTTATGTACTATTATTCTTGCCTCTGAGTGGAAGCCAATATTCTAGGCCTTGTGGGTTGTTTCCAGTTGGAGGAGGAACTGATGACAGAGCTAGGTATTTCTTTGATGCAATCCTGTTTATTAACAAGGTCCTGTTTCTCTGAACATAGGACAGTTGCGTGGCAGGAGGCAGTTTGCAGAATTCCAAACCTCTTCCCAGGCAGCACTCTGCCCAAAGCAGTTCTCTCTTGACTGTGCTTTTCTTGTCATGTTCTTGCTACTTTTTGTCTGCTTTTTTCTGTCTCCAACCAAAGTAATCTCCAATTCCTGTATTTGGCTTCAGTTTAGTAACACAGATGGCAGTTTCTATTGGTTTGGTTATCACTAAACAAAATGATCTTTACTTTTCCTTTCATTTGGCGTGTATAGAGGATGGCCACTGGCCAGCATGCCCAGCATCTTGAAAAGCCAAACCTATTACCTTAAATTGCCATAGGTATTGTCTTGGTGTGAAATGAGTCCTTTCTTTGTTCTTTGATCCACTTCCACTTGTCAGTACTTACTTTAAGATCCAATGTGGAAAACCAGATTGAGTCTGTTTACAGCATCTAGATTAACATCTATTTTGTTGTAAAACCTAAGAATCCTTCAAAGTAGCTTCAAGTTATTTCAATAGTCAAAATAGAATGTACTGTCATTATTTATCTTAAGCAGAAACATAGATGAGGCCCAAGATCAGATTGAAGTCTCAATTATCCCTTTCTGATACATTTTTAAATAGCTTGTAAAGCCTTGTTCTCACTGGTAGAGGATGAGGGGCTGACTACTGGACAGAATTCCTCCTATATCAGTCTTGAGGTAGCCCAGTGCAGGACAGTATATGCTTTACAGGACTGTTGGAACAACTGGTTTCTAACCAGAAAGTCTCTTAGATCCTTTTGCTGCTCCCCATTTAAGTGTACAGCACTGGACCCAGTCCAGTGGAAATTCTGCCAGCTCAGCTTTACCTCTTTCTCCCTTTGTAGTTTTCTTCTGTGCCAGCGTTTACTAGATCCATTCTTCACAATTTTTTAGTATTAGCTGCTCATCAGGAACATTCAGCAAGTGAACAGAAATCCATTTCTACTTCATTAGGACACAAGCAGCTAAAATTCCCCTGAGACCCTGGGTCCCAAAGCCCCCTGAGACCCTGGGTCTCAAGCCCTCCCCATCTTTTGTTTCCTGTTATGGTTTCTGTCCTGAAGCAATAAGGTAACTTACTGTAGGACCGGTAAAATAACTATTCTGCATTTTTTTCCTCCAGTAGAGACAGTGATTGGAAAATGGAACCAATTCAAAAACTGGGGAAATTGGTTTTGAAAGTAAGACTACTGGAATTTCAGCAAGAAGTCTGAATAGCCAAGATAGAGGATGAGCTAATAATTGGTTTGGATATCATATGTAGTTAATAACCATGTAATTAAATGCCAGGAAATGTGTCCAACAAATTAACTCGGTGGAAATTCCTTTTAAAGGATTAAATGAAATTCAGTCAAAAGCAGCCAGGAAGCGCAGAACAGCAAGAGACAGAAAGAGGAGGACTGGAACTGTAGTCTAGACCTAATGCCAAGAGAGGACACTTTTTTGGGGGCAGAGTGCTGCTGTAGGAAGAGGCTTGGGATTGTGAGCCAGAAAACAGTTTCCCAGAGTCCCTGAATAAAGTAGGGACGAACACACATCTTTTTGTGTACACTGTCTGGAAATAAACCAGACTGAACCAAAGAAATGCCCGACTCCTATATTTGCTTCACTTCCGAAGGAAACAACCCACCACCAAGTCCTGAATATTGGCAACAGAGGGTAACAGAATTGAAACTGGCCCCACTTTCTCAGCTTTTCTCAGTCCTTTTGTATATCCTGGCGATGATATTGGTGCTGGCTATGCAGTAGTCACTGATACCGAGGGGGACCGCCCCTGCAGAAGCTTTCCACCTTGCCCTGAGGGTGGCAAGACTTAGGCTGTTGCCGGTCATTGGTAGCAGCGAGTTTCTCAGTTGAGGGCCTTTCACCATAAACACCCTTGCCTTTGGCTCTGAGAAGTTCACCCGAGGTTCCTGCTCATCATCCTCACCATGGCTGCTTCATGACCTGGAACGGGAAGCGATGATGTAAAACGCAACTATCTCTATAACTTTGGGCTTCGTCCACTTCCATATGCCCTTCTGCTTCTGCCACCGCTCCTGGGAGACGGCCATCACCCTTTAAATAAAACCCTCTGGCCAAAAATGCCACCGAGTCCTCTGAAACCCTGCCTCTCTCCCCCCCGAGCACTGACACCACCCTTCTGTGCAGGGCCGTCCTTCGGGTACGGCGCGACCGCTCTGAGCCCCGGGGAGACTGCGGCCCCTCCTGCGGGACCCGCCTGGAGCTGGCGGCTCAGCCCCGCGCCACGGGAGAAGCACGGAGACCCCCTCCTCGTTGCGGGGGTACCACGGCCCCGCCACCCCGCTAGGCTCGGCTCTGCTCCTGTGTCACCCTCAGCGCTTCCTTCTCCGGCCCACGGCCCCGTCTGCCCACCGCTCTCTCTGTAGGCCCAAGGTCCGGTTTGACTTCTCTCGATTCGGGACCACGTCGCCCCCCGACTCGACGGCCGTCTCCTGCTCTCGGCCGGCCTCTCGCGCCCACCGACCCTGCGTCACCGCTCAGCAGGGAGAAGTCCCCATACCCCCGTGTCACCCCCCCACCCACCTTTCTTCCCC
>NW_005841875.1:3000558-3028971 GCF_000455745.1 Alligator sinensis
GCGCCGAGCACCGCGGGCTGGCGGGCGCGGCCCGGCCGGCGGCGCGGGCTGGAGGTGACCTTCCCAAGCGCGGCAGGGCCCGGGAGGCCTCGCTGCACTGACTCAGCCCCTGCGCCGGGCCCGCGGGGATGCTCCCCGTGCCTCTCCATCGCCCTCAGGCCCCCGGGAGCCTCAGCCCGCTCTTCTCCCCGGGGGCCAGGCCGGGCCACACGTTTCGGGGCCTGCGTAGCCCTGGAGGGGCTCATCCAGGTGGCACAAAGGTCCGTCCGTGGCGTGGCCTCGCTGGCCGGAGCCCCCCTCGCTTCCGCACGTGTGGCCTCGCCTTTGCCGTTCACGGGTCCGGAGGGAGCAAAGGTCGCCGCGGCTCCACCCGCCAGCGCCCGCCCCCACCCCGTGTCGGGCACCCGCCAGCGCCGGCCCAGCCCTGATGTCGGCCGGTCTGACACCTCGGTTTAGCCCGTCCGCGTGAGAGACGCGAGCGAATCGGGCCGAGCGAGTCCTCGCCAGAGCGGGAGAGAGACAAGAAGCGAAGCGTGGGCAGCGCGCCCTGGTTGTGCGTGCCGTTCGGCGTCGTGTCTTGGTTAACGTTAATCTGGGGCAAGGTGCCCGTCGGAGGTGAAGGGGTGCAGGTCGTAGCCGTGTTGGTCTAAGGACACGGGCGGACAAGGTTCTTTGGGTGAATCTCAAATCTTTTATTCGCCCAGCTTCAATAGTTGGAAAAAAATATTTAAGCAAGCTTTCGGGTTCGTCAGGCCGAGTCGGAGGTGAATTCCCTTTCTGCGGGGCGGGCACCGCAGTGGGGAGCAGCAAGCGAGTCTGCCTCTGCCTAGCAGCAGGTGGGCTGGAGATGCACCTTGCAGATGGACTAAATCAGTGCCCCCGCCCCTCTGCCTAGTCACAGCCTGGCTTGGACCAGCTCTTTCCAGTGGTGGTAAGGCGGCTCAGCCAACATGGTCCCTGGCTATTTGTTAAAGCAAAAAACCACAGCTCCAAGCGGAGCAGAATTCACCGACGCTGTTGGGTTCGGCCTCCCTCGGGATAGCAGTAAAACCGAGTCCGTGTTGGATTTGATGTTGCCCAACAACGGCAGAAGCCGTGTGATTCAGGTTGTATTGGAGGATCACAGAAAATTTTGTCTTCTCATTCATGTGACATTTTTCAGACTTTCTCTGAAGACCGACTTGTACGCTGCAGACCTCTCAAAAATGCCACCCGGAGCAAGAAAAAACAAACTTCACGCAACTCCCTACTTGTTCCTTTCATTTTTACCCATCCTTCTCTGTACTCTTTCTCTGTCGTCTTCCTACTCTTCTGTCTGATTGTATGGTGGGGCCTGAACGGGGTGGCCAGGATCAGTCTGTTGCTATGGCAGCCAGCAATGTCCCCGGTTCAGGGGGTGACTTTCCTGTAGGAGGAAATCTGCAGGATCAAAGCAGCGAGAAGGCAAATCCCAAACAGGAATTTTGGTGATTTAGCAAATGAAACGCACGCTCATATAAGATTAAATATGATAAATGCTTTTTTCTCCTCGGAAAGGAATCAGCAAAACAACATATGCTGGAAGACCAACATTTAATGGGTCCACTCCTCTGATTTGGGTGTGTGTAGATGACATGGTAGACATCGTATGGCATAAAGAGTGCCTGGTGCCCTTGTCAGGGTCTCACTGCTACCCCCTGTGCCTTGATACCTGGTGGCATTGTGCTACACTGGTGCTGTAACAGTGTATCTCCTAGGCTAGCTGGGCCAATTATTCCACTGTCTACCAGACTGGGGCAGGGAGAATTGTATCCCTGGCTTTGGTTTAATATATATCTTAAATCATACAAATAAACAGGAAAAGGCTTCAGTGAAATGAAGTCTGTATCCACTGCATTTTCACCTGTGGAATCAAGAGCAGACACTGATAAAAAAAATTTCCTTAATTCCCTAAACACAGATCATTAAACTAGGTTTATACATATGTGCTAAAGGTCTCCTAAAAATGTTTATTATTTGATAAATGCTAAAGAGAGAGGAACCACTAGTATGTGGAATACATCAGTATTTAAGGCCTGTTTATTTGGTCTGTCGTGTTGGTTTGGGGAGGTTTAAAACCTGTATGCTAGCTCAGGAAACTACCAGTGAGGTCCTGCCCCTGCAAACTGTTTCATGAAGTCCGTGGGGTGCTGCGGGGGCTCAGGAGCATGCTTGGGTACAACAGCTGGCTGGCTTCAGGCTTAAGTTGGAAGTCACTGTGGTGACTTAGTTATATGGCTTCAGTGGAGTTGTACAATTGTGCAGAGTTTATGCTTCAGCACTTAATTCATGTATAAGGCAAAGTGTTCACAAAGTGTGCACCTAGCTCCAGATTCTGGAGAACCTGATGCGTGGGCTTAATTGAAGACATCATTTCAGTGGTACTGTTGGTGTTTTAAGTTGACCACATGCAGAAGTCGTGGCAGGATTTGGCCCATAGGGCCTGATCAATACCTGAACAGACTTGTTTTTTGGACAGGAGCTGTAGTTTGAGGCACTGATGGCTGTTTTCCGTGTAGACCGTTCTTCCATAGGAACAGAGGACTGAAGGGAGTGTCTCTGGCCACTAGATCCAGTCCCCTGCATTATCTGCAAGCAAACATTTACCTACAGGTGCCTAAAAATGTGCATTCCAACCCTCGCATGCCACAGCAACAAGGCACAGCACCAGAAATGCAAATAATCCCCTGTACAGCAGTTCAGTGTTTTGCAGTTTTATGGTACAAACTACTACCCCTCATTTTGTAATATTATTTTTAATTTATGAATTAAACTTTGGCCCGAGAACCCAGAACATTGCTTACAGTTGTGCCTCTGTGCACTTGAAGATCATTATCCCAGCTGTTAAATCAGATGTCTTAGGTTTGTGGATCATAAGGCACAAACCAAGGTGTTGTTCTGCCTTCTGGTCTGCACAGGGAGATTGTAATTTGTCTCATAATCTGTGGTCTTGTATTGCTGTGATGTACACCAGTCACTCGTTGTTTAGTGAACACATCCTTGGCCTGTATTATGGAAAGACTGCATTTAAAATGCTTTAAAAAGAATTCTTATGTGGAAACAGTGAAATTAAAGTGCTTAAAAATTCAGTTAGGACTAGTCTTTACAGAGATTTGTTTATAAAGTCATATTTATATGGGCAGATTGGCTTGAACTGAGGGGTAAATGCAGACTTATTTTGTCAGACCTTAATCAAACTGTCTGTCATTGACTCTACTGGGAATTATCCCTGGGTCTTTATTGTGTTTTCCGTCATAAACATATTACATCTAACATGTACATTAGTAGTAAAACTAAAAGAAAAGTTGATAGTGTGTACCAGGAAATTTAAGAGAATTGTATCAGTTCATCCCAGTCATGGGACAGGAGCAAAAAGTCTGATTTAAAATACATTTTTAAAGTATGACACCTGTCACAGGCAAGATTCCCTGCTGTGAACTGAAAACTTGCCTCATAATATTTGAAAACTTTTAGGGCTAAATTCAGCCCTTCTGGAAGATCTTTGATTTCTGTGGAATCTTTAACCAGGGCTGAATATCACCTGTGTCATCTGCAGAAATTAGAAGCTCCCACAAACTCCAAAGCAAGCTCCACATTTTTTCCCTAGTTGAGTGTAGTGCTTATGAAGGAGTGGTCCTAACAGCACCAGTCTGAGTCAAATAACTCAGAGTTTCCCAAATAGCCCTGCCAATACCTCAGTCCTGAGTCACACTGCTTCCTTCTCCCTGGAGCAGGGATTGAGTCATATTGTAGCTTTGAGATATCCACACAGAAGTCTGGAATAAAACCAGAATGCTTTGTTTTACTTGTGACCTGATCTGAGTCCACATCCGGGGATTCGAGAGGTGAAAGACAAGAGTTTGTGCTTGTTACAGCCTTAGGTCCTGGTTGTTTGCAAGTTTTATTCCTGGTGAAGAAGGTTGGTTTTTACCACCTGCTGGCTTATATCCTAGGACTGATTTTACTTTTATTTGCTAAAACAGGGAACCTCTGATCAGTGACTGATGTGAACAGAAGTAGTTATATTTTCTTTTTCAGTCACAGTAAGATTAATCGTGACATACATGTGTTATAGCATGTTTTCATGTTTGTCAATTCCAGATACCTTTTCCTACACATTAGATTGCCTTACGTTATAGATGTGCAGTGGACAAGACTTTAGCTTTTAATGTTGTTCCTTAATTTTAGTAATTGCATAACAGAAGATATGATCCTCTCCCACTGTCCTATAACCATGGCCCAGTCTGCTGCATTATAACAGTATGTCACAACTGATTCATCATACAAGCATGGCTGATTCTCTCTGCTGATAGCGTGCCAGTGATAATATCTTAGCACTGAACACTGGGAAGCTGACTCTGTACTCCGTTGCACTTGGATAAAACCAAGCAGATGCATTGGCTTTTGTGGATTACTTGCTTACAACCAGAGTAGCCCAACTGTCTGCAGTGAAGTTGCACAGCTGTTTAGTGAAAGCATAATTTAGCCCTATCAGGTTTGATACAGGTATACTATGGATAAAAACAAGAAATGCAGAACACAATCCTCATCAAGACAGGTCAGGACAGACAACTCTGAATCAAAGTGATTATAACGATGTTTTAGAAATGCATCCAAAATGCTTATATGGAGAACATACGGGATTCTGTTGCGTGGTAGCACAGTGAGTTCTCTTCCACAGCAAACTTACCTGCGTGTTAGATGTGAGGATTTTTTGACGATACCGTCTGGTCTTTTAATAACGTATTTCAGGGGTTGCTAACATCTAGCATGCATACCACCAGTGGCATGGGCAGCCTCTGTGTGGCAGATTGGGAAGGGGACACTAAGTACAGTGGCAGATAGGGCAAGAAGCAGAAAATGGAGCAACAGATCAGACAGGGAGCACAGGGCAGGAAGCAGAAAGCAGGACAGTTGATTGGGGTAGGGAAGAGGATCAGAGTGGCATTGAGGGAGGATGTGGGGCTAACTTGTGGCATATAGAGAGTGGCCACCATAGAGGACACTGGTTTTCTACTACTCTGTCCTCTATTGATAAGAAACTGGATGCCTTTATGTCCTTTATTTCTCTCCTCAAGAGAAAAATAGAGGACGTAAAGGTGTCCGGTTTTGTATCAATAGAGGACAGAGGACAACTGGACTGTCTTCTATGATGGCCACCCTAGTGGCACACCTGCCAGAAAGCTTGGCCTCCACTCATGTATCGCACTGCATTCCAGTGAGATTTCACTGCTTTGATTGGAAAGAGGCATTGTCTAAACCAGTGGCTCTCAACTTTTTTGAACCAGGACCCATTTGTAAACACCAATAGCCAGTCCCAACCCAGTGGCCCTCACTCCTGACCCATTGCTGCTTGCCCCCGGGGTCCCCAGTGTGTGGGGCAGGGGCTGGGGCTGTGGGGCAGGGGAGGTGTGTGTGGAGCACGGGGGCCCCAAGCAGCCCCTTGTAGGCTGGAACTGCCAGCCTGCAGAGGAAAAGCCATGGTTTCCCATATTTTCCTCCTTTAAAGGAGAATCCATTTTTAAAGTTTGTTCGCGACCCTTTCGTATATTCTTGCCACCCACTTTTGGGTTGTGGCCCACAGGTTTAGAAAAGCTGGTTTAAACTGCAGGTGGCCTTGGCCTTGAAACATTGCAAAATGCCCAGGATTTTGGGCCTACTCTCATGTGCGGCCTTGACTCTTTCTGTGGAGCGATCTGTGCACTGAGGGCAACACTGTAAAATTGTTTTAAATGTGATGGCACGTGGCCTTAATCAGGAGCAGAACAGCCACTTCCTTAAAAAGGCAGAAGCATTAACTGATTTTGTTGGGCAGAAGGCAGGGCAATGAGTTATAAAATAACTCATTGAGAGGCATGAGCTGTTGTAGGCTACAACCTACTCCATCAGATGCTATGAATGGACTTGCAAAATTAGTTTTGGATTTTTCTAGAATCATATCTGACTAACTGCTAAAAGTATTTTCCACTGTAGGCAGTGATGCTTATAAAATTTAACTCTGGGTTGCTAGCACAAAAAAGGAGGAGTGAAATTCAGGCAAATGGTAAGCAGTTGCAACTCCACTGGAACTTGAGGTCTGAAGTATTCCTCCTGTTTAAGCATTAGCTGCTTGAAGTCAGGTCATTCCTCCTCAGATGATTTATGACACATCCTACTAGTTAACTTTTACTATACAGAAATTGCCAGTGTCTTTGATGAATAATGATATCATGTAGCCTGGGTGGCTGAGTCTAGATCAGCGATTTTCAACCTTTTTTGCATTTGTGGACCCCTTTGGAAATTTGGAACGAGGCGCAGATCCCTTTGGAAATTTTGAATGGAGGTGCGGACCCCTTTGAATTGTAAGTGTGGGTATTAACATACTTTTGATTCATCATAGTAATCTTTCGCGGACCCTTAAACATAGTCTGTGCACCCCAGAGATCTGCAGACTACAGGTTGAAAACTACCGGTCTAGATCATATATGCTACATTTCCTTCTATGTTATTTAACACGTATTCTGAGAAGACAGTTCAGTTAGAATTAGCCACCAGGCCTGCTTTTTTGTACTCTCTTATGTAAGAGCAAGATTCTGCTATCACAGGCAACAACCTGTTGAAGTGAATGGCTGAAGCATTAAGTGGCTGTTAAAAGTGCCTATCAGATATTAATGGGGTTGCAATGCTAAAAAAACCAACAAATTGCATGTGAGTCTGAAGCAAAACAGACGGAAAAGCAGCACCCTGCTGCATTTATCTTTGGAGCGGGTTTCTTTCTTGTTTCTGGTGTTTTTTTGCGCTGCGCTGAGGAATAGTTTTGTAGCGTTCAACTGGCATTTCACAGCTTTGTGATATTTAAGAACCGGTTACCCTGGTAGAAAATGCCCCCTATATATTTGAACTCTCTTTAAGTGGAATTATGTCTTTGATTACAAAAAACCCTTCTAGGACCCGGTGAACATGAAATTGCTCTGCGGCATCTGGGACAAATAGGGAGGGAGAAACCACTGGCTTTGTGATGATTAGGGAGCAAGAGAAGAAGATATGATGAAAAATATCTGCTGACCTTGAGTGACCCCTTCAAGAAATCAAAAGGAAAACTTGAAGCTCACTACTTTATACAAACCTTGGCAAGAGGGGGATAGTTTGCTTCTAACAGAGGACTTTATCCTCTTCTGTGCAATGAGACAGCTCTCTAGGTGTGGAAGACAGGCAGATAGGATGTATCCTTCTAGGGGAGCTGTATGGAAATTTGGGTCAAATCCTATGGGTTTTGGGGCATCAACAGTGAACAAGCCTGAAACACAAGTTTCCTATTTTAGGCTCCTCATCCCGTACCTTGATTTTGCACAGTGCTCTAATTTTGTATCTGATTGGCACGGACAGGGAAAACCGATGGCTGCCTGATTGGATGCATTCTGTATTGGCACCTTTTTGTACCGTGAATTCTGTGTTTCTCCCCACTGATCAACAGAAGGGAACTTTATAATATATGCCCAAATAACAATATCTTGGTAAAAGAGAGTTAAAGGTAAAGAATAACTTGGAATAGATTTTGCTGGTATAAATTATTGAACTGTGGGGTCAGACGACCGCAGCTCATTTAGCCTGTGCCTGGAATCAGGCCCTGAGAGCTAGAGGAATTTAGAGGCAGCTTCTCCTAAGCGCAAGAAGTTAAGACATCTTCTGGCTTGCTCATGGTCTAGACTGATTACTACTACATATTCATTTAGATTAATTTCAAGAAATGGGCACCAGGAGAAATGTTAACGAGAAAAAGGAAGTAGTTCTCCTTTGATTGATTTCTGAGGCACAGGACGTTTCTTCTTGTTTGCTTTCTGTATTTATTTATATGCATTTGCTTTGTAAGCTGCTACAGACAACATGGCAAATTGAGCCATTGGCACCTTTTTGGCCAATACAAAAAATACCAGTACTGCTGTAGATACTTTAGCCAGGTCTTACCTGATGGGTAGAAAAGGACATTAATGTTGTAGGAGTTTTGCTTTAATTATCTGCAAGAAAAACAGGTCTGAACTTTCTAATTTCTGTTTTTGTTTTTTGCAGAAAATGGCTGTTCCACCTACTTACGTTGATCTAGGAAAATCTGCCAGAGATGTTTTCACCAAGGGATACGGTAAATAATGACAAAAGGGATTCACAGTCCTTTATTAAATGCCTGGCTCCTGAAACTGTCCAGCTAGGATCCAACTACTTTCTGGCGCTAGTGGAAATTCCAGTAGGTGCCATTTGAAAACACTACTTAGTTTCTCCTGCTCTGTTTTCTGCTGATTTCTAATGGAAAACCAGCGGTCCCAGGAGCTGACAGACCTGCGGACGTGTTGCAGAGCCTAGGAACTAGCTGAAACCAGAGACATGCAGCTGACTGTTTTCACCTAAAATTTCTACTCAGTCTTGATCAGCATATTTGCTTTTAGCTGTTGACAGCCAGATTAATCCGGTTTGCCATTGTGTGATGGCTCCTGTGAGTGCTTTCTGTGATGAGGAAACATTTTTTTTCTGCAGATAAAGTTATGTAGGTTTGGGTGGTGCTGCATGGTTGAGTTTTACCTGGTGTTCCTCATTATGATACTGGAGGAATTTGAGATTACAACCTGAGATTTAGATTGCTCTTCCTGCAGGCTTGTGAAGGCAGATGGGGATCTTATTGTTCTCTTGTGATTGGAGATTGGCAGTGCACCAGGTTGCAAGACACCGATGTCCAGTATGTTCTGTTGAACAGTACGGTACTTTATATCACAGATAGTATTACTGAACTCAATAGTGTTATTTATCGAATGGGGTACTATAGAGTAATGGAGTATGAGTAAAATATTCCAATCAAACCGTGTCCTAGTGGCACAACTCAAGTCAATGCAACTACTATAGTAAGGTACTACCCAATATGAATCTAAGTGAAATAATGTCTCTTGTAGAAAGCAAATAAGAGAAGCTGCTGTATTTAAGTGGCATACACTTTTTTTCCTTGGGTAGTGTATGGGAGACAAGCAGGGAGCTATAAAATATAAACCAGAAGTGCTGCTTTCTGTATGGTGCTCTTTCAAATTAGTATTACAAATTCCTGTTTTTATTATCTTTCAGGTTTTGGCTTAATAAAACTTGATTTGAAAACAAAATCTGAAAATGGACTGGTGAGTTCATAAAGCAAAAACATTAATAACTATCAAACCATGTGGTTGTTATGCTTAATATCCATGTTTATTATGGCCTCTTTTCTAAAAGTGAAAATATGCATCCTATACCTTTCACACCCTGGATTATATTATGATGTAGCTATACTATATTTTGCAAAGTTATCTTTCTGTAATGAGGATGTGTGTATGGTACAGTAGATTTACTTGTTTGCAGTGTGCACATTACATCTTTTATATGAAATACTAGCTGAACTTTGCATTTTAAGAGGGAGGTAAAATTACAGCATTACTTGCTTTTTCGCCCTACTAATATTTCCCTTGCTAATATTTCAGGCTCATCATTTCCACTTTATGTTATTTTTAGGTGCTTTATCACCCTTTTACTGGGTGCTGTTTTGGTGCAGATTTGTAGGTTGGAATAATTTCCTGCTAGAGAACATCGATCTGTACCGGTGGTTCTCAACCTTTTTGTACCAGGACCCATTTGTAAACATGGATGGCCAGTCCCAACCCAGTGCCCATCACTCTCAACCCTCTACCCCCGCAGTGTGTGGGACGGGGGGCCCCCAAGCAGCCCCTTGCAGGCTGGAACTCCGCCAGCCTGCAAGGAAAAAGCCACCGTTTCCCATGTTTTTCTCTTTTAAAGGAGAATCCACTTGTAAAATTTGTTTGCAACTCTTTCATATATTTTCGCGACCCACTTCTGGGTTGTGACCCACCAGTTGAAAAAAATTGATCTATACCACTTTCTGTGAGAGATTTCTGCAGAAGCTCTACTGTGAGGTGTATTCTGCAGTGTGTGTGTGATGGGCTTCAGAAAAGTTTAAGATCCAGAATAATATTTGTCTTTTTAGCATCTCATGGATTTCATTCCCTTCTCTGTTCTCATATCCCAGAATCTTCTAGCTTCACAGAATTAGTTGCAATTTCAATGACATTTTTTGATGAAATTTGAAATTTTGCCACCCCCCCCAAGGAATTCCATTTTGTGTAAATGTCCTTTTTTTGAGATAGGAAGAGCCCTATCCCCTCTCCCTCAACTCATATCTTCCATAGTCCTGCAATCTGTGCAGTAGCTTTTTTGACACTGTCTCTTCCCTGCTTTTTAGAGGAATGAGGACTAGGAGGAGGGAATAATCCCTCCCTCATAGCTTACTGAATGGGTTGAGCAGAAGAAGTCATGAACTTGGACTTGCAAGGGCTCCTAGATCGACCCTTGCTTTTCTCTGCATTTGCTTTAGTTTAACTTTGAGAAAGTGTGTAGGATCAAATCTCTGCTCTCTGGTGGCATGTATATTCGGTCTTGGAAGCACTGTCAGCCACCTTAGGTGCCAAGTATGTGGGGGCCTGAGGACACTGGCCCTAATTGGGTACGACCAGGACAGTCTCAAAATGGGGACATGAAGTCCTGGTACTGGGCTGCATGACTCCAGGACAGCATTTGTCCTGGATTTCCGGTATCGTGCAGGGATCCGGGTTTTCCGTTCACTGCGGAAAAACGTGGAAAAGGCGGGTTTTCCCTTGCAGGCTGGCAGAGTTCCAGCTGCAAGGGGCTGTGGGGAGTGGGGTACAGGTGTGCCACATGCATGTGTGTACACGCACACACATGCATGTGGCCAGGAATACAGGCCTAGGCGGTGGTGGACAGCAGCTCCCCCTGTTGCCTGCAGGTAAGTTTATGGGGGCGGGGCAGATTGAGGCCCCCATGGTGAGGGAGGGAGAAGGGCAGGAGCTTGGCCTGGGGACGCTGCCCAGCCAGGGTGGTGCATGGGGCCTGGGGCCAGGGCGGGAAGCAGGACAGAACCACGGGCAGCTCATCCGGGGTGGGGAGGACCCAGCTTCCTGTCACTACGTGAACTTGCAAGTGCCAGGCATCTGCCCCCCCAGATTTGTGTGCAGGGTGGGGGTGGATGCAGGCTTGGGCTGCACTGCGCTGTGGGCTTGGGGCTTCCTGTCCTGCTGCCCTGCCTCCTGGGAGCCCCATGCCACCATGTTGAGGCTCCCCCTGCCCGCACAGCAGTGGGGGTGACAGTGCAGAGTTGTGCTCCTTGCTGCTGCTGGGTGGGCAGGGGGTGCCTCGCCGTGGTGGCACAGCCAGTGCAGGAGGGCAGTGGGGCAGGGAGCTCTGAGCCCACAGCGGGCAGCTTGAACCCCCCATGGGCTCTGCTTGGCTCTGCTCTGGCCATGCCATTGCGGGGAGAAGAGGGGGCATCATCTTAGGCTCCTCCCCGGCAAAAATAAGTTGGTGTCTATGTGCACACATGGAGCGCTTTGTCCCTACAGCAGAACTTCTGAAACTGTGATCTCCCAGAAAACCTTCATGGAAAATTGATGCATTTTTCTCCTGAACGTATGTTGCTATATGAATATAACTGCAGATGGGTTAGGACAGGAAAGGATTGAAATGCCAAGATGAAGGACTTATTTGTAGACTTGAGATGGAAGCAAGTTCATTTCACATTATTTATCTTGCAAAGTAACAATTATCAAACCAGTATCTTGTGTTACATTGGCAATGAAATTATTTATGCCCCTATCATAAGCACATTCTTTAAATGGGAAGTCGTCTTTGTTTTGGCTGCATTGGAATCTGCGCAGGGTATGTGTGTGCTGATATTAATAACAAGCAAGCATCTAAAAAGCTTTTCAAAGAGGCTGTGATACTGAATGCTGCCCCTAAAGTACATTATATACAATTATAGCAATATATCTTAGCAATATATAGTACATTATAGCAATATATCTTTATTTTCCTGTATTTATCTACATTATATGTTATATATCTTTATTTTCCTTTTCTTTAGGAATTTACAAGCTCAGGTTCAGCAAACTCAGAGACAAGCAAAGTTACTGGCAGTTTGGAAACAAAATACAAATGGATTGAATATGGCTTGACATTCACAGAAAAGTGGAACACTGATAATACACTAGGCACAGAGATAACGGTTGAAGATCAGGTAATTTTTGGCTAAAGAAACATAATATACCAGCTTTCTTATTGCAGCATCCTTTTCAATTATAAATGCAACTGGTACATTTGTTTTTTGTTCAGCTTGCACATGGACTGAAGTTGACCTTTGACTCCTCGTTCTCTCCTAACACTGGGTAAGAAGCGAGTAAGTTTGATTGGGTGGCAAAAAGATATCTTTTTAGTTTAGTTTCCTAGAGCATCATAGTTCTTTCAGTCCTTCCAACCTGACACAGAAGAACAGAGGGGAACTAGTCTGTGTATAATCGAGTTATGTCCCATCTCATTAAGACTTACAATTACAAATTCCTTCTAAACATAACTTGCATCAAACCAAGTTTTCAGTTATAATAATTTGAAAATTAGAGTCACAGCTGGCATTGGGTGAAACAGTTTTGGTTTTGGTCATTGTATCTTAATCCTGGTCAGGTCATATAAAATGTCTGCTTAGACCGCACTGGAACAAAAAGGACCCAAACAAATCAGCAGTAAGGCACAGATTAATGAGTGCTGCCAGCCAGTTATCTGACTGCTGGAATAGGTCAGTTCAGTAATTGGGGCCTTTTCCCAAGATGAATTTACAGCATATATTCTTGCAGTTTGTAGTGTGACTTGGTTAGGGATGAATGTGATTTCTATCAGTGTGACTGGATACTGTTATTTTGTGTGGGCCAAAGAGGACTAGGCAGCTGTAAAGCTAGGTTGTTGTTGATTTTTCTCCAGGTCATTTTTCTCCAGATTATTTTTCTCGGCCAGATATTGCTGATGATTCAAGGTATCACATATATTAGTTTCCATTAGCTCACAACACTGCAGGTAACCAAGGTTGTAGTCAGCATGAATGTTTCATTCCACATTACAGGCCTAGTGTTTTTCATTTTGAATTGTTTTATTTCTGAAGACCAGATACTCTATTTGGCTTCAGTCTTTTAGTGAAATAATCTCTGGTTTTTTAAAGTAAATTATTATATGTTTGGAGTTAAAAGCAAATCGCGAATTATAGTTCTAGGTTTATCTCACAAGAGTTCCTCAGGCATTATAGTGTCAGCCTCATAACTGACACGGAGATTTCCCTGTGGGAGGCCATAAAATTGGAATAAACTAGGCCAGGTTCTACCCAGACATGATTCCACTAAAATCACTGGGGACATACCAGGTATGAGTTTGGTATGTCTCTTTTCCTTTCTCTTTTGTCCTTGATGAGTCCATTAATTCAAGAAAGGATTTTTGGAAATGCTTAGTATTGGCCTCTGTCCATTCCTACTGATATTATTACATGTTATATCATTGACTTAATGGGAATGGGACCTGGAGAACCCTGAGTGCATTTGAAATTTCCACTCCACGTCTTTAACTTCTTCCTTTTGTGCTGGTGGTGAAAAGGTGGTTTCAGTAGTGAATATGGTGGGGTCATGTAAAGTTTAGAAAATGTTCCAGAAGGTAAAAGGATAGAAAAATTGGTATAAAAGACCAATACAAATGAGTTAACAGGTCTTCAAACTTTTTACAGTTGAATTAGAATTTTGCTTTAAAATTGCAGTAAGATCCATGTATTTGGAGCATCTCTGGGAAATGAGTAAAAAAAACAGCAAAAGAAATGTACTGATGTCATTTTCTCCAAATTTGCGGATGGAATAAATTGTAATTTCCAAGGAGGAGAAAAATAGATCTTCAAAAAGGACAGTTTGAATATAATGAAGTTATGTTCTCTTAAGTCAATGAGAGCCTGCTCCCTTGATGTAGACAAATCCAAGGATGCATGAGAAAAATATAATTTGGACAAGACTATAGAACGCAGAACAAGGAGCAAGTGACAAAAGCAGCAAGTGTATATGTAGCTGTAAGGGAAAACATTTGTGTTCGTTGTTTGAACTGGTGGCTTTTTTCATAACTACATGTATTAGACTTTACAATGCTTTGTATATGACAGTTGGGTGCATCTACACAAGATGCTTGCTATGGAGAAAACTAATTAATTCCACAGTAAAGTGTTGCAGTCTACATGTACGACCCTATTAGGGTGGAGTAAACTAATTTACTCTGCTGCAGGATAGTACTGCCGGATACAAGTACTGTCCTGTGGCGGCATAAATAATGTCACCTCAGTGACTTGGTTGGCTGGTGCATGAGGGTGCTACAGTGCCAGAGCTGCCTACCAGCTGGCTCTGCACTATAGCACCCTCGTGCACCAGCCAATCCCTCTGCAGCATGTTGAGCCAGGGGGAATAGCTGTGGGCTGGCAGGCTGAGCCCCTGGACTCCTGCCAGCCAGGGCTGCTCCATCCCAGCTCAATGTGCTGCGGTCCTGGGCGCACATGAAGATGCTGTGCCTGGGAGCAATAAGCTCCAGTGCAAACTATGTCAGAGCTCGTTGTTTCACATTAATTTCATGTGTAGATGCACCAGTGAGTGGCTAGTTAGAGCTAGTTCTTTAAATGAATTGCAAAGTCCTCATCTTGGAAGCTGTAGGCAAGCTGATAACCCTACAAACCTTTATGATACAGTATGTGGTGACATCCTCTAGTTAATTGGGGTTCTGTAAGTAGTACTTGACTAAGACTGGCCAACTACCGCTGGTGTTCTGTGGCAAATTCAAATTGTTCTCTCTTAGTTCCTGCCAGGTCTGTCTCTTCCCCAAACATTAAAAAACAAATAGGAGTAGTAAAATGTAAAGGAGTGCTCTTTTCACTTCAAGATTAGATTATTGCATCTACTTATTGCTTATTGCTCTTTATCTGCTTCCAAATTCACTTGAAGGCTTTACCCAGCACATCATGCAGCCACTCTATTGGAAAAAGATGCAAGGAGGTTAAAGCTCTGCATGCTCTGTTTGGCTTTTGTCTGCTAGGTCCTGATCTAGCCTTTAAAGCCGTTATCAAGGAAGGGCCTCACTGCCAGAGAGAACGCTTCTCCCTCTGTGGACAGCTGATACAAGAGTGCTTAAGATGACATTTGCAGGAGATAGGGAGGGTTTGGCTTTCAAGGCAGCTCACTGTGGCACTACAGTACTTACCACGGAAGATCAGAATGAGCCAGGGCCTATTTTAAGATCATGATATGAGCCCCGCTCTTTGTGCAAGCCTCTCTACAGTAACCTCTCTAGTGTGGGAGAATGACAGCATAATTTCTCTTGGATGCAATGAAAGAAAAAAGTAATAGTGACTGTACTAAGGAGTGATGGAGGATAGAGGCTTTCTGAATGGAAACAGTACATTTCTTGAGCTGCATTTGGTGCCTAAATTAGGCTATGGTGGGGGTTGGCACTGACAGTGTAGATTTATAGGCAGATGCACATGGTCCAGATTCTTTGGGTTTCTTCAGATTTTTATTTAATCTGTTGAAAAATGTGGCTGTTTTGTACGGATGGAGCTGTGGAGTGATGACCTATGGTGTGTAGGTTCTCCAGAGCAACAGTCAGATGCAGGATTAACAGTTGCTGTGGAAGTGGGATGATAGACCATTTGTTTCTAAAGATTGGTTCAGAAACAGCTATCCCAGTTTATGGAAAGCTAAAGAAATCCTTCGACTTGTAAAATGCTGCTTATGCTGCATGATTGCAGTACTCTGCTGACCTCTGCTGTGGTAAATCTAATGGAACAGCAATGCTTTTTCACTCGCGTTTGTTGAATGGCAACGTGCAAGTAGAAATATTTATAATAGCCCAGTATAACTGGATAATAAAATGAATTACTGTAAAACTGGAGGATGTTCAGTAAAGTGACCAACCAACCTGGATTTCCTGAAACAATTCTAAATGGGACTGGTCCAGGAATTTGGTCCTAGATATGCACTGCATGTGTTCTACTGATGCAAGAGCTATATGGCTTCTGATTCAGAGTAATTAGCTCATCTGCAGTGTAGCATACAGCAGCTATGTTAACCAGAACCAGAATTAATGTACCTTACTTCCAGTTCCAGAGGTCTGAGGAGCATACAGAAATGTCTCAGATATTCCTCCCTTACGGTTGGTCACTTTAATGTTAAGGCAAGGAGTTTTTTAATCTGCACAATCAAGGAAAAAGAATTAGGAGTCAGCTAACAAGGGCTGTTAGCAGAGGTTAATCAACAGGAGGTGCTCCACTATTGCTATGTGAAAATCACTGCTGCTAATAGAAGCTGAGGAAGATGGAGACTAGGATGTTGGGTGATGATTGCAGTGATAATTTCAGTCATAGAGAATAGACATAGACACAAAGATTGGATGTATGACAGAGAATGTCTGTTCTCATTAGATAGCAAGAACGGAAAGTTATTATGCCAAATACAAGGGTTGTGTAAACTTGTTAGGCAACCAACAGTCACTTGACCAAGCAAACTTTGTTTCCTGGTTTGTCAGAAGTTTCTAATTTTAAGGGAAAATTACTGAAGGTCAAGTTATGGTCAAAGAAAAACTAGATAAAGCAGAGCAGAAAGAATGTATAAATCAGCTGGGATGAAAAAATACTTTTTGTACTTTGAATCAACTCAGAAGATCACTGTAAAGGAACTGCCAAATGTATATAACTTGTTCAAACAGTAATCTCCATGGAAGGTAGGAACTCCGTAGAATAAGGTTATAATCATTGTTACTAGGAAATTGCCAGTCAAGAATGCAGCCAGGGATGGAGCCCTGTGTCTGGCCCTGCACCTCCCTCCTTCCCTTGCCCCCTGCTGCTCTTCATGCGGTCCTGCTGTACCCCAGCTTCAGGTCCAACTCTGCTGTCCCCCCGCTCACTTTGGGTCCGACCCCACTCCACCCCTCCCCTCCCCCATGCCACTTTGGGTCCAGCCCCCTGCCGCCGCTTTGGGTCCAACACCATTCCCCCACTTTCCCCCCTGTCACTTTGGGTCCACCTGGCCTGCATCCGCCTCCCTTCCCACTCCCCTCCCTCCCTGCCCACTGCCTCCCCCTCGCTGCCTGGGGGGCACCTGGGCCAGGCGGCATGGGGCTCCACCACTGTTATCCCCCTCTTCGCCGTCAGGCAGGGAGGTGGGGGGGAAGCCCTGCTGCGGATGGCCAGCCGTGTTCCCCACCGCCAAACTTCCCTGGCAGCAGCGCAAACTTGGGCCCGCAGAGTCCGGCCCGCGCAGCCAGTCATCGCCCGCAAGCTCAGTAGCATATGCGCAGTTGGTCAGACATGTTACAAACAGACAGACAGAGAGACAGACAAAGACTTTTATTTTATTATAGTAAAGACCAAAGGATGAAATCAAATTTCTGGGAGAAGGGAGGGAGGAAAAGGGTACTACTTCCTGCCTTGAATTACAATTCAGAAAGATGCTGAAGTATCTATTTGGTTTTAAATGTGTGAACAATCTTGACTGCAGTCTATGTAAAGTTAGGCAGATATTCTCATGCCTGTCTGAATTTTGGCTTTAGTTAATAAAATAATATAGTAAAGTTGTCTGTTCCCCTATGCTTAACAGTGAATTTTGTTTACAGAGTTTCCATCTATTTACCATATAGAGGGACAAGACTTGAGCTGATGAGTGAAACTGTGCTAATTTACCCCATTTGCAAATCTGGCCCAATACATAATGAGTTTGCAAATAGAAGTTTCAAAAGCTTTGCCTTTCATATATTGTCATTTGAAGTGCAGGATGGTGCACACAAGCCTCAGCATTCTGAATGCTCACTTTCAATTTTATTGCTCCATGTTGCTATAATTAACTGCAAATGAATTAGGTTTTTGCACATCTAAAATGTGAGACAGTTGTAAGGAGGTGACATATCCCGTGGATCTCCAGGTATGTGTAGTTTGTCTTCAGTGCTGCTATTTTGGGTTGAATTAACAATGGATTAAAGTAGTTGCTACTTATGAGTGGTTGCTTTATCATAAAATAATGTTGTGGGATTTTTCTTTAGGAAAAAAAGTGCTAAAATTAAGACAGGATACAAACGAGAACACATCAATCTGGGCTGTGATATGGATTTTGATATTGCTGGCCCTTCAATACGTGGAGCTGTGGTGGTTGGCTATGAAGGCTGGTTGGCAGGTTACCAAATGAATTTTGAGACGACTAAGTCCAGAGTAACTCAGAGCAACTTTGCTGTTGGCTACAAGACTGATGAATTCCAGCTTCACACTAACGTGTAAGTATCAGTAAGTAGACAGCCAAATGTATGTGGCTCTTTAAATTCGTAATGAAGGGAAAGGTTGGCAAAGTCAGTAAGAGGGAGAATAATCAATTTAGCACCAACTCTTCCCTTACTGGGAACCAACAGAAATGGAGAACCTTGAATCTCTGATGTGCCTAGGTTTTGCCTGGCAGCTGCAGCTGAGGGAGCAAGAGCATTATCACTTGCCCATTTCTGGGAATCAAATTGATCCCGAGTAAGAGAGAGAGCCCAACATTCAATTTTAATAGATTTTGATTGTAATAGCAATAAAAACCATGCAAGATCTATGTGTATTTTCTTCATGCAAGAGAAAATAAAAGCAAGCTCTGGAGTAATGCAACCTGAAATAGAATGGAGGGCGATGATTTGGCACCAGAGAAAAGAGCTGTCAAATGATAAGCAAGGACAGAAAAGATCAAATGCGACTCAAGAGGGAGAGAATGAAAGTTTGATGAGATTGTAGACCTAATCTTGAGACGTGTCAAAATCAGAATTCCTAACACAAACACTTGTCATTTGTGCATGAAAATAGCATGAAAAGGGAGGACTAAGTGTTGTGAACATCTTCAGTTATTTTCTAATGAAAAGTAATACTTCTGCCTTTTTGGAGAAGAAGTTTTCTCAATCTAAGTGGTTTCTCTTTTTTCGCCCCATTGTAATGGGATAGTAGGTGTGTTAGCAGGGCTATTGCAAACTGTTTCCATTTGGGACTTGAACAGTTTTTCTGCTCTCTGAGCTGCCTCTTCAAAGGCAGTTCTGTTCTGTTTCCTGCTGTTTTGCAGAGATCTGATTTAGCAAGCCTTTAAAGAACAATTGAATCTTCACAGGCCAGAGGGTACCTTTGAAGGACTGCCGAACTGAAAAAGTGTGAACAGAGAACTCTTGTCCAAACAATACGCCTGGTCCTTCCACGCCATCCAAAGCTATTGGTTGTTCCATTAAGTGCTCTCAGAGGTTTTCCCCGCAGTACCCTCTACCAGTTCAAGTGCAGCCTGTTGCTATAAAATGTTATAATTTTTTTTCCAATGAAAGCAACAGTAAGAAAGGATTGCTAAAAAGTATAAAAAGATCTCCGCCCCCTCTGCTCTCTCTTCGACCCCCACAAACCTCTATCTTAGATGATACTCCTCAAGAAGATTATATTATGTATTTGGCATTAGCAGTGTGTTTAATATTCTCAGCTTTAGGTATTAGGCCAGTTTTGATGCGACCAGCTCTGATGGGCTCAGCCTTCTGTAGCAGTAATATGATGGTACTCTATCAGGTGTCTTTATATTTCATTTTAACATTTCAGTTAAAAAAAATTGGCATCTAACTAGCACTAAGGCCCTGACTTCCTCCAGAAGATGCAGGAAAGATTGACCTTATAACTGGAATTCCATCATTCCCATGCACACATTATGCTTGGATGGTTCAGCATTTTCAGAGGCAGTGGTGCCTAGTGGCTAGATCAGCCAGCTGCGGACTTGGGAAACCTCCATTTTGTCACAGTTTGCTGAGTGACCTGGGACAGGTCACTTCATCACATTCTGCCTCAGTTTCTCCATCTGTAAAATGGAGATGATACTTACCTGGTGACAAGTATTTAAGAGCTAATCATTCTCGCATAAAGAGTCATGATATTAAATAACATGCAATGTGATATCTTGGTCTGAGGCAGGGCCAGGCAGAATTTCTCTTCTAAATATGACTTTTTAGCTTCTGTGAGCACAGCTCAACCCCTGGTGTTGCAGGACAAACACAGCTGTGTGGGAAGGTTGCACATAATTAGGGACCTCCTGTAAGTGTGATTTTGCACATTTTATGAAATTCAGCAATGCCAGCAAATCCATGAAATAAAAGAAAACTTAGTAAAATGCTGGCTTCCCAGACGTGAGTCTTGCTGCTCAAAGGGCTGCTGGCAAGATGGCTTTTAGCCCCGCCCCTTGTTACTGATTGGCTGCAAGGGCTGCCCGTCATGGCCCTGCCCCTCTCCAATCAATGGCAGGGGTGGGGCTGCATGATGGACAGCCAATCAGCCATGAGGGTGGGGCAGTATGACAGGAAGCCCTCGTAGCCAATCAACAGTGAAGGGTGGGGCCACCAGGGTCCATCGGCCAATCAAAGGTGTGGGGAGGACCGTCCGCACTCCACCTGCCAAATGGCTGCCCAGTCCCGTGTTCTACCTGCAAAATCAGCGGGCAGCTGCCTCGAATTCAGGAGGTCCTTGCACATAATTTGTTTGTCTAAGCAGCTCTCGGTACTTTTCGATTCCTTGCTTTTCATGACGAGCAATTACATGGGTGTTACTGAGCTTCAGTCCTACAGAAAGTACTTCTGTTCTTGTCCGGAAGAATATATTTGACTATTAAAAGCTGCTGCTATTACTTGAACTTGTCAGTAGGGATCAGTATTGTTTTCCATCTAACTTTTCTACAATAATAAACATTGGATTGCATTGGAAAATGCTGCATGGACTCCCAAGGGGGACAGGGTTTGGATTGCTTAGATGCATAGAATGTATCATATATGGACCGTGTTTGCTCTGTGGATTCCAACGACTGAAAGTGGAAATTCTCATAACTGTGAACCAGTTTCTGATTAGTTTTAGGGATGGTTTATTGAAACAAAACTGTAATGCATGAATTCTCATAATTAATCTAGTCTGTTGTTTCAATTCTACGTGGTTGTTATAGAGTTAAGAAACCAGCTGTAAGTGAAAACTTTATTGATGTGGATTGTATTGAAGAACCTTAACATTTCATTGTGCAATTTAACATTTAATTAATGTGCTTGTTACAGGAATGATGGAACAGAATTTGGAGGCTCCATTTACCAGAAGGTGAATGATAAATTGGAAACTGCTGTCAATCTTGCTTGGACAGCTGGAAATAGCAACACTCGCTTTGGAATAGCAGCCAAATATCAGATTGATCCAGATGCATCTTTTTCTGTGAGTGCCATACATGGGCAGTGATAACAACTGAAAACGAGTTCTTTAATGGATATTTAACTATAGGCATTACTTATCTGCACTCTACATTACAGAAAGTTTCAAACTTGATTATAACTTGCTTTGGAGTCACTGGGTCAAATACCTTGATGTAAACCATGGGCGAATTGAATTCATTCTCTGTAATTTTGCTCTTCCTCAGCCTCAAAAATACATTCTGAGAAAACTGCTGACTGTCTGGTTAAAAGCAATACAGTGTTGTCATGTCATTGAGCCGCCATATAGGAGAACAATTACATGAAGTAGAAGAGAGGATTCTCTTGTATTTTAGTTTCATTACAGTACTTTCAAAGTTGGTTGATAAAACATTGGTCTATATAGGAAATAGTCAGTAGGATTGTACTGATACAAGTAGTGGCAGAATTTGGTCCATATACTGTAATAGGTTATCAACATGAAAAGGTAAAAGACTGTTCATATTTTAAGTATCAAAGACTTTGGAAGAAACATACCAGGATACTGAGCGGTGTACTTTTTTTCTTCTTCTGTAGGCTAAAGTGAACAACTCCAGTCTTATTGGTTTAGGATACACTCAGACTTTGAAGCCAGGTAAGCATATGCAGAAGAAATAAATGTTGTTCTACTTGTCACCATGAGGACTGACTATCTTAGGGACTTATTTTTCCAAACGCTTTAGGCATATGGTCAGGAATATAATTATCAGAGATAAACTGTATGTCAAATGAGCAGTTGTATGTATAAAAACCCAATTAGCAAGTGCGTTTGTAGTAGTCGGGAGTTCTTTTGTTGTAAGTCTCTTTTGATTCAAAGCATGACATACCTAAACTCCCCTGGCCCAGGAACAAGAATGTAATAATGCTGATCATGGATTTAGTATAGTACAGTGAAGTTACTGTCAGTTTAAACTGATGGACATGAATTCTTATAGTTTTACGTTTAGTGCTTTTTCATCCATAGGCTCTAAGTCTTGATTTTTTTTGCCATTCTCATTCACTTTATACCTTACTCCAAAAGTAGGCCCACTGAAATCAGTAGAGTACATGACCAGTCATCATACGTAACGATAGGAGAATTTAGTGCTGCTACTTGTTTTCATATTTACTTTCCCTCTCTGTTTCGGTCTCTTCTCTCCCTAGGAATCAAGCTCACGTTGTCTGCTTTGTTGGATGGGAAGAATGTTAATGCAGGTGGTCACAAACTTGGTCTAGGATTGGAATTTGAAGCATAAAAAAGAATTGCACAATCACTAATTTGAAAACACCTTACAGCATAGCTACCTTCAGAATTTAGTGTACCTTTCAATGTTTTATGTCTGGGATGCAAGTATTGCTATGTATCAGTCATGCTAAACCTGGTTAAAGACAGCTAAGCTTTAAAGTGTTGTTCTTTAAGAAGTGGAGAAAAAACATTTTTTTAAAGATCCTGATTCCAGGCTTTTTTGGAACGCTGTTGCCCATCACAGCTGCCACATACACATTACAAGGGATGTAAAGGTACTGATTTACCCTTAAAGTAATGTCTAGATAACTAAAGGCAGACTAGTGTGATGTAGAAACTAGGACTTTGAAAATTGCAGATCATGATAGTGAAATCTTAATTCAGGAAGCAGTTTTCTGAGACTAAATGTTCAGTTTCAATCCAGGACAGAGTGTGCAAACTTGTCTGAAAAAGGGATATCTTTAGATCAATAATTTGTATATGGTTTCAGTTTTATTTAGTTATCTTACACTTACAGTTGTCTTCAGAGTGCTTGAGAATGTCCACCTTGTATAATTTCAGCGTGGAGAAGGTTTGATGCGACTCAGCCAATAAAACTTGTCCTGTGTTGTGATTCCTTTCCCTTGCACTAAATATGGAAAAGCTTGTAAGACAGAGCCATAAGCAGGGAAGAGTCTTTGTAACTGTAATCACATAGTGGCATCACTTTAAATTTGAAATGGACTTTTGTTTTATTACCACTTTTTTTAGCAATTTAATGGGTACATTTTTAGAGTCTTCCATTTTGTGTGGAACTAGACCCCAAAGTGCTGTACTTGACACTACTTAAAATGAAAAAACCAAACCCACTTCAATAAAATATTGAAACATCACCTTTTACATGGTCTTTATGTTAATTGTGGAAATAATTTCATAATAATCCCTTGGTTTGTATAAAGACAAACAGGCATCGCCTTCTTCTACTGCTGTTAATTATTTTTTACCCTAACTTATTTCTCTTTAAAATGACAAATAAATTGTGTGGGAGATTTGTCAACTAGAACAACTCATTCAACAGATTCTTGTAATTCAGTCTTTTACTTAAGACAGGAATTTTTAAGAATTCACTTGATTTTTTTCTTGTGGCTCTTTGCAAATATAGCACAATCGTATGACTCTCAAACTCGAATATCAAGATACAGCTTATACTGTTGATTGACAACAATCAAAACCTGTAATATTTGTGAGAATGAGTGTCAACTACAATCTGACAAGGTTCTTTGAGTAGATGTGATATCTTTTATTAGACCAACTGAGAAGTTGTAAAAAAGGTCTTGGCAATTTTTTTTCCAACTACTCAGCTGGTCTAATAAGAGATAGCACATCTACTCAAAAAAACCCTTTCCTGCCTATGTCCTTAGACCAACACGGCTACTACCAAAAACCCAACTACAATCTGATAAACTGTAGTTTCACCAAATACACTTAGGCTTCCTTTATTTGTGGTCCTTGCATGCTAAGGGGGTGTCTTCCTGAACCTTTGTGAAAAAACTTGTACAAATAGCACGTGTGCTCGTCTCCAGAGGACTATCTGTTCTGTAAGGTGCTGTGACACCTCTGCATTTTCAACTAAAAGAGATAAGGAAAGGAAAAACGTAACCATTAAAACATAGCAGCATGCGTAACTTTTTCCAGAGAAACGACAGAATCCTCCTAACATTGACACAAATAAGTATAATTTTTTCCTATGTAAACAAGCCTTGCATCAATCATCCTGTACCAACTACTGAGGCAGAATTTCAAAAAAGAGTGTAACAGGCTTGAGGGAGTGGACGAGGCATGCCTTCAAAACTAAATCATTTGTCATCGTCGGTACCCTCAGATGCCACCCTAGTTTTCTGGGATCCTTCTCAGTTGGAAAGGAAACGGCAGTATTCTCCCAAGTTGTGACTCTCTCGTGGTTCCAAAGTAACAAATTATTCACAGTAGATGGTGAAGGACATAATATCGTTTCTTCCGTATGGTGATACGAGCCATACGATGGAACGCGAGGCACAGGGAAGCACGAGCCACGCATTTTGGGAGGCACGAGCAATTTGCCAGTTTGGGAAGCATGAGCCACGCATACCCACGGTTGAGCTTTAATACAGGTACTCTTCACTTAACGTCATCCCGGTTAACGTTGTTTCATTATTACGTCGCTGCTCTATTAGAGAACATATTCGTTTAAAGTTGCGCAATGTGCGGTTATAACGTCGTTTGGCCACCGCCTGCTAGTAGGTAACACCTGTGACATAATTGGATTTGCTTAACATCGTTTCGCTTAAAGTGGCACTTTTCAAGAACGTAACTACGACGTTAAGCGAGTAGCTGTACAGGAACCAAGTCGTGTCAACACAGGTGAGACTCGTGCCTGGAGACCTTGGTACAAGGGTGACCATCCCGTGCTCCTGTCTGTCTTGCAACGTCGCAGTTGCTGTCAACCAAGCAGCTAAGCTGAAACTAGCTCCGGTACGTCTGTCCCTGCTGCCGGTGCGTCTCCGAGTGGCGGGGACAGAGCAAGAGGAAATCTGGGGTGCAGACGGACGTGCCGTCACCCAGAACGCTTTGCAGGAAGCATTCTGGGTTGTGACGATCTGTTGGAACAAACAAGGTCACCGTTGGCTCCAAGGGAGAGGGGGATGGAGCTGCTGGCTGCCAGCCTGTAGCTGGCTTCCCTGAGCAATGGCCCTGGCTTCCTGATAAGCTGCAAAGTTTTCAGAAGGGAAGTGGGGAGAGCGGAGCGAGGCACGGGCACTGCTCTATCCCCACCAGGCAGTGGGTCCCATACAAGGTCCTTTTCCCACGAGCCCCTGCAGTTCATGATTCATTGACGCCGTTAGTCACCGGGTGTGATAGGCCTGGGGCAAAATGGCGCCTCCAGCCCTGGCGGCAGACACCCACGTGCGCGAGCGCGCATGCGCACTCCCCATAGTCTCTGGTCCTCTCCGCGCATGTCCCAACCGGTCAGCAGCGGCCACCAATCCCCTCCCTCCCTCCCTCTGCGCACGCGCTCTCCCGCCCCCCTTCTCCAGCAGGCGGGAATGCGTCATGCCGTCGGGGAGCGTCGTCGCCCAGCAACGGGGCGGGAGGCGGGGCCGCAGCCACGTCAGTGTGCCGAGCCCGCCAAGATGGCCGCTGCCTGTGAGGGGAGAGCCGTGAGGGACGCGCTGCCGCCGGCCTGGGCCTTGTTGCTGCTGCTGCTGCTCGGCCCGCCCTGCGCCTACGCGGGCAATAGTGAGTGCGGGGCGGGACCGAGCCGGGCCCGGGGCGGGCTCCGGCAGCAGGATGGGGGGCATCGCTGAGGGCTTTGGGGTGGAGGGGGCCTCCCCCGGCCTCCTCTCTGCTTCCCCGCCCGTGCCCTGCTGTGGGGGCCGTAGCCGAGACCCGCATTTCTCAGCCCTGAAGCAGGCCGCACGAGTCTGTGAAGGTCGCGGGGCAACTTGACCAATGCATCCGCGCGCTTGAAAAAGGGTCTCCTTGAAAGGAGGGAAACGCCCGCACCCTGCGGCTGGGACCCGGGGCAGGGGGGGGGGGGGGGGGGGGGGGCAGGAGCCTCCAGGAATGGGAGAGAAATCCCCGGGAGAGGAGACTGGTGCGAGTCACTGGGGAGATCAGCGCGAGGGCGCTCCTTCAAATAAAACACAGATCAAATGTTATTCTATAATGTTAAGAGTCACAAGCCCCAAAAACGACACAACCGTAGAGCGCCCGAGCGAGGGACTCGTGTGAAAGGGGTGGGGTGAGGAGGGGAGCGCGGCAGCGCTGTCAGATGGTGAATCCGATTTATGCAGTTGTCCCGGTGGGCTTTTAAAAGGCACTAGTGGCATGCATTGCCTTCCTGACATAAAGTGATGAATGTCATTGCATCACACGATGAATAGATCAGAGCAGCGCTGGGGAGCGAGGGGCGCTGGGTTGGGACTGGTCATCACTATTTACAAATGGGTCCTGGTACAAAAAAGGTTGAACGGCGCTGGCTTGTACAAATACAGCCGAGCGGGCTAAACCCACCGTTCGGGTTCAGACACTCCCTGATTCAAGGTTGCTGTTGCTTAAGAAATCCCTCGGTCGTTCAAATCACCAAGTTAGTTGAAGTAGATAAGATGCTCTCATGGACCCAGAGGGACAGCCTCCCATCTTCAGCTCCCTCTGTGCAAAAAGGAAGTTTATTTTCTACCTAGAGGGACTTTTTACCATCTTGCACCATCTGTACTTTTCCCAGAGCCTGGCAAAGGGACTTTGGTCCCAAAAGCTTGCAGAAAAAGACAGTTTTCTTGTGATTTCCTGGTTGGTCTGATAAAAGGTATCATTTTGGAACCAGGAGTTCTAGTTTTTTGTATGCTTTGAAGTAGGTAAAGTATTTTTTCTTCTAGTTGCGACTTGGCTGTACCTTTGTCGTGAAATCCTTAATCCTATAAAAAAAAAAAAAATCCATCTTTCAAGGAAGACTTAGACTGAAATGTTGCCTATCTTGGGTTATAAGGAGTGATATTTTGGGGCATCAATTCAGTGATCTGTTTTAGCACAGAAGGGGAAAAAAAGATGTTTTCTTGCTTGACACTTAATTGAGGTTTTCTTGGTTACGTTTCCTTTTATAAAAGCAGACAAGATTCTTTGGGTGAATCTGATATCTTTTATTAGACCAACTTTAACTTTTATTAGGCCAACTTTCAAGTTGGTCTAATAAAAGATATCGGATTCACCCAAAGAACCTTGTCTGCCTTTGTCCTTAGACCAACACGGCTACAACCTACACCCTTTTATAAAAGCTGAATTTTGTCATATACGAGCCTAAAGAGGCATGTGTTCATTGGGAATTTTATGCCACTTGTTGTTTCTTGATTTAACCAGTTCAGGCTTGCAAAGACTTTTGTGTTTACTGAATTGCTTCATGAATAGCAGGATCGTTTCAGCTTAATCAAAGTTAAATACCTGGTATTGTGTAACAGTAACAGTTCATCAAAACTTCTGGTAAAACACTCGCTTTCATTATATATGTCAGGTTTATGACCACATGAAGGAATGATATTAGCTGTCCAGAAGGCTGACTTCTGTTCCCCCCTACACTCCAGTTTAGCTCAGGGGTGGCTGATCTGCAGCAGGGGGGCCACAAGTGCCTTGGGCAGCCTCTGCGTGGTAGATAGGGGAGGGATGTAGCACAGCAGCAGATAGGGCATGGTATCAGGCAGGGAACACAGAGCTGGGAGTATAGCAACAGATCAGATGGAGGGGAGGCACTGGAGTGGCACTTAGGGAGAGGGCTAATTTGTTGCATGCCTGCCAAAAAGGTTGACCTTTACTAGTTGAGCTGTGACTTAAGGGAGCTTCAGACTTGTATTACGACAGGTAAGGTTGCATAGTTTTCACCACGTGACCACTGACTGCAGCTATAAATCTTAAGGAAGCTAAGCATAAAAAGTTAGCTTCCATAAGATTTATATTTGCAGTCTTTTGCTGATTTTTCCCCTCCACATGTGAAATAAGCCCATTTTATTTGGGTGGGTGTCCAGGTTGCAGATTAGGACAAGTTTATAGAAAATTTGTTTTGGAGATGATTTTTTTTTTTTTTGTGGTACAGGAGTAATTAATTAAAATGTAGTGGAATCCACTTTTATATTTAAATCCTCATTCTGTGTAGCTCTGTGTTTTGTGCAAACATGTATAAAGACGTGACTCCTATCCTGAAATGTTTTTACTTCTGACTTTTAATACCATATCCACACGTAGAGGCTGCCAGTAAATCGTATTCTTTACTATGTATGTGAATAGAGATTGTCAAATGCAGCGTGTTATTGGTGGTACGCAACTCCTTTAGAGGCTGTAGTCTAGAATTCTCTCTCTGTGCCCAGAAAACAAACCCATGTTATCCTGGTACATGGTTTGCTCTGAGCAGCACTGTCGGCTTAATTATGTCTACATTTTTTTGCCTGTTATTGTTACTTGTAACTTCTACTACAGTTGACAGAGACTGAAGAGTTATAGCCTACGCTCTCCCCCCCCCC
>NW_005841875.1:3029002-3043491 GCF_000455745.1 Alligator sinensis
CCCCCCCCCCCCCCCCCAAATGGAGAGAAAAATCATGCTTTGAAATAGGAAGATGTTACTTGAAAAAGATGTTCAGGAGCGGGTTTTTTTTTTTTTTTTTTAAAGGTATATAAATAAATTTGAAAAGAAATGTATTGCACAGTAAATCCTGTTGCCTCCACTTTCATATTCTTTACATGACATTGTGTATTTTCAACACATTTTTGTCTGCTTACAGAAAAAAATTCTGGTAGGAAATAAGGCTTTCTTTTCATAGTTCATCAGGGCGACTGACTTCTCTGACTGTCTGCATCACCCGCAGTGTAATGAAGTCATAGGCCTAGTTTGAATTTATCATTATAAGCTTTTTATGATGGAGTAAAATGTAGGATTGATTATTTGTTCTACATGTTAAGGAAGAAGATTAATATTAATAAGGCTTAATCTTTGCTGATGCATTTTAATTATAATCATTGTTTTTTTGAGGTATTCACATAAGGAATGATTGTCCATATTGAGAATCTGTTTCTTGGTATCTTGCCAGCCAATAGAAGTTAGACATTCATGGACTTGCCTGCAGAATTGTAGCTTGGGACCTAGGAAAACTTGTTTTGGTAGCATCAGCTAAGAATTTTTTCCTGTCTTAATTTGATCAATGAATCATTTTTTTTTTTTTTGGTCTTAATTTAATGGAGACAAAATCAAAAATTATAAAACTCCACCAAGAGAAGCAAAGATAGTAGTTTAAATAAATAATTCCCTCATAGCTTATGAATAAGACTAATGTTAAACTAAAAAAAAATGTTAATATTTTCGTTATTTTAGGAGCTGAAAGACCCTATAATCTCTCTCTCTCTCTCGGGATTGGTAAAGCCTGTATTTCATGCTGGAAAAGTGTACTGTATAAACAAGTAGTAGCCCATTACAATCCTTTGTAAGTGTACATGGCTTCATGAATAACTTTGATTCTCTAACATTTGTATAATATTTTACTTGCAAGTAATTTGACACAAGTGTCTGGTTGTAAGTGCTTAGATACATTAGGTGCCAACTTTCATAATTTTCTAGCTTGCCAAGAAACTCCTTGGGTATTTTTAATAGACTATTAAATAGTGGCCCTGTGTTAAAACATATGCTTCTATATATTTTAGCATGACAGATTGTTGGGATTTTTTTTAATATTATGGTATATAGTGAATGTGTAAAATATGCATTATTTCTTAAGCAGTTTCCTAATATTTGAAGCTGCAGGTTAACGTGCCACAAATATGAGTAGTTGGATGATCTTCATTTTTTTCCGCAGGATTAGACCCACTACTCTTAAGACTTTCCTTGCAGGAAACAGTAGTCTCCCCTCTAAATAAATTTGTTTAGTGATTGCTAAACTTAACACTACCTTGTTTTTGTATAATTCTCTGCCAAACTGCTTCAACACTGTTGAGTTATGAAATGGGATTCAGGCCTAGTATATAAAGGATTGACATGACAACTTGTTTAATAAATGACAGAAAGGCTTTATTTACTACAGCTGTAAACTATTAAATGACCCTAAAGAAAAGCAAATTCCAGTATATTTAGCTCTAAAAGTGATAGTATCTCATCAATACAGGCAAAGAGGCAGCCTCCGTCTTGTCATCTTCTCATGGTGTGGATCTGTTTGCCAGAAGATCTTATGGGTGCAGTAGTAGTTCTTGTGTTGAGTGATTTTTATTTTTGAAATGCACTGTTAGCTGCTTCGTTCCTCTTTTATATCCTTCAGCTCAGCATCTTCAAAGTGTTCTTGTAATTGTGCAAATCAAGAGGGAAATCCAAGCAATAACCAACAGGAAGATCCTGTTAATCAAACTGTTCGTTATTGGTTACTAGAAAGTCCCAATTTTGATTGAATTACTGTCCTCAGTAACAGATTATCAATTTCTACTGAGTTGGAACATATCAAAAAATTGATTAACAGCTGAGAAAATACAAAGTTTCTGAAGAGTTGTCCTTGGAAGATCAAGGGGAACCACTGAAGCAAAATGAGAGTAAATCAGGAGGAGATGGGTATCAAACCCCATATGTTTCTTCCTGCACGTTCTTCCTGCAGGAGAATATTTCTTCCTGCACATAAGCACAAGTTAATTACAATTCACTATACTTAATTAAGGACAGACATTTCACACAGTCGCACACCAAACGCATAGGAGCTTGCTTAAAATCATCATAGGTATAAGGTAAGCTGGAAGCAGGGCTGTCCTGGGGGGGAGGGGGTGGGGCTAGGGGTGTGGGGATTGAGGACAACTGCCCTGGGCTCTGCGCTTTGAGGGGCCCCACAGAACCAGGTTGGCTTTGTGTCCATCTGTTCGCTCCCCACCCTCCCCCCTGCCGCCACCTTGTCTGGGCCCTGCACAGGCTGATTTGCTCCAGACCACGCACCCCGTCATGGTTGTCTCTGGCTGGAAGTGATGCCTTATTATTTCTTTTCAGAAGGTCCAGCTGCAAACTTACATTCTCTTGCACTAGACAGTTGTCATCGATATTTTGTATTTTAACTTTTGGAAGTAGGCCCAGCTCACCTTAAGCATCACAGACATCAAACATCACATGAATCCCTCATCTTCTTTACAGTCCGAGTGTCCAAGGTCTGGAGCAGACTCCCCCCAGAGGTGGTGTAAGCACCTACTCTGGACTCATTCAAAAGGCATTTGGATGCTTATCATGCTGGGATCATTTGATCCCTGCAAACTTCCTGCCTCTGGCAGGGGGCTGGACTCGATGATCTCATGAGGTCCCTTCCAGACCCTAATGTCTATGAAATCTTTGTCCTTAATTCTGGTATGGTTTGCAATATTGCTTGTTTCCCGTATACTGTTAATTCTCTATAGCTTTAGTTATAATAACAAAAAAGCTGACATCAGGTTTTGTTGGCATGGTTTACTTTGTTTTGGTGAATTATATTGGAAAAGGATCTGTATAGGCTCTACCCCCCTCTGCATCTCTCCCCCCCAGTGACATTTGTGGCCTTCTGTCACTAAAGAACTTTTGAAAAATCCCACCAAAATCACTGAATCAAAGAATTGAGTTGAAATGAGAGTGCAGAACTTAGATGCTACTTGATTTATTCAAAACTAAGTCTTCCAAATGCTAATACAAACGTTTCTATGATTTATAAGCCTTTCTGTTTCAGGGCTTAAGTTAATCTGTCTGTTAGAGATCAGTATGAGAGAGTTCTGTATTTCTCACAAGGCGTTTAGTCAGAGTTCTCAGGAAGTTGTACTGACCACTGTCAAAGATGCCAATCATGCTGTGGTCGGTGGACCTTAGGTACAACCCAGGCTGCTTAGGCTGCATTTTGCTTTAGAGTCATTATATAAAATTCATGAACTGCGTTAAGAGCAGTGACCAGAACCCAAGATTCCTCCCCCTGCCCCTTTTTTTGATCATCAGTAGTACATATAAAGTCATATCCCCTCTTACTTGTTTTTCCTCCTTGGTGGCCCACCTCCAACAAGAAGGTTTCTGAGAGTATCCTCCATCTTCCTGGTTAGAGCACTCATTTGGGAGGTGAGAGATGTATATTTGTCCTCTCCCAGATGGAAAGGACCTATAACCCAACTAGGGCAAGAGCTCTAACCACTAGACTCTTATACAAAAGGCCAGTGGCATTATCTCTTCCTCCTCCAGCTATATTTTAGAAAAGGATGACATGGTTAGCTGTATATAAAGTCTGTATGCAGTTTTCAGTCTCACATAGGCTCCCACTTACAGCTCCCTGAGTTAGGTGCCCAAGTCTGGGGGGAGCCAGTATTTAAGACACCCTCTCTTCTGTATTTGTTTTTGGTGAGCTTAGGTGTCGCCCTGCTTAACATGCGACTCCCAAGCCAAGGTGCCTGATTTAGGTTTAAGAATGTTTGATGCCTGACTGCAGAGGTGGCATTCTCAGTTGAGCTTTGTACAAATTTGCCTGTAGTTGATTTTTTTTTTTTTTATGGACATTTTCCAAGTTTGCACTGTCACTTCTTTGTAACATCAAAAAGTTATCACTATAACATACCAAGGGATTTTGACAGGGTTCTATCATAATAGTTTGCCAGAAATTCAGTGGTGATAAACTTAAATCAGTTTTATGTGGCAGCCTTTAAAAAGGATTTTAACAAAGTCATGTGGAGTAGAAAGTAGCTCTTTATAAGTCAGTCAACCTTATGGCATGTATTTTACCTTGAATAATATAATCAGTAATGGGGAAAAATATGCCATGAATAACTGTAGTGGAATATGCTACTTTGTTAGATGACATGCTGTGTGGTTTTAATACTACCTTGTAAACCTGTTTCGGGTACTAATGAAAGATGATTATGGAATAATAAAATAGCTGAAAGTCAAACTGAAAGAAAAAGTTACTAGATTCCATCTGGAAATGTAATTCTTGTATTGGTTTCCTTTATACTTAGATGTCCGATTTATGTTGCCTTTCTCCTGTAACTTAGTCAATATGTATCACGAAATCATTTTAACCCACAGTCATGGAACATACAAAGCAACATTTTTTTCCTGTAGCAGTTTCATTTTTTTTATGACTGAACAGGTTGGGAGAGTGAGAGGGAGGTAAAAAGCATAGTTACCACAAATTCAGTGGCTGCTTACCATATCTTCCTGGGACTTTGGGATTCTTAATGGAGAGCTGAGTATTCAGTTTAAATATACCATTTTTGGAAGGGCAGGGAAATCAGTTTGGGGTTTTGGTTGGTTGTTCCTGACAGTTTTAAATTACCTTTAAAATGTTTGTTAATCTTGTGTATCTTTAGGTCTGTTGGCAAACAGTGAAAATGTGGCCCCACTTCCTCTCATTCCCACAGTCTTAACATTGTGTTTTTCTTCCCTTTTGGAAGTCTGGAGGTTGGAGAGTTGCAAATTACAGGCCATAAGGCCTCCATTTGACTCAGATCTTCTTTTGGTATTTAAATTCTTTATTTACTTATTTCCTTACAGAGTTTCATATGACCTTTGATTCCTTTAAAGAGACTCCGTAAATTTGCTCTTTACTTTCTAGTTTGAGATTATATTTAAGTACCCTTCCCTAATTAGCCTGACACCTGGGTCAAAGGCAACAAAAAAGAAGAGAAAACAAAGCCAGTTAAAAAAAACCCCAAAAAACATGTTCAGCATAGCAGCCAAGAACACTTTTGTAGTTTGTCTACCCTGTTATGAATCTTAGCAACAGAGTTTGAATGTGAAGGGAAAGGCTGGACATACTGCATAGCCTGCTGTGCTATAACATGTCTTTGGATTTTTTTTGTTGTAACGTTAGAGTGGTATTGTAGCAGTGATGGTCCAGGAAATATATGAGAAGCAAGAATTTTTTGGTCATATCTTTCACTGGATCAACTGTAGACTTGTGTGAGATGGTCGACAGGTTTTTGGGCTTGTCTCCTGGAAAGCTTGTCTGCCGTCTCACTCACTTCTACAGTTGGTCAAGTAAAAGATAGCATCAAAACCCCTTGCTGCTTTGGATTTGTTCTCAACAGTGAGCCTAGGAGGCATAGCTTGATATTTGTTTCCAAGTGTTATGCCATACATATCTGCAGTTGACATACACAAATTCCACACTTTAAGATATCATTCTGAGAAAAGCATTTACACACCCATCTGAATCACGGCTTGCTTGATGTCCCTGATCACTTAGGAGAATGGAGAAAAATATCTCTCTTTATTGTGGGACACAAAGGATATAAGAGAGGATACTCAAAATCACATTTTTCCTTATTTTTGCATCAATAATATTGATGTGGGAACTGGAAGCTCTGTAGAACCAATCATTTTGAAGTGAATTCTTCATTGCTTAAAAGCTACTAATAAAAGCTTAGTATTTTCTTCTATGGATGGTAGGAAAAAAGAGTAGTAAAAGATTTTTTGTTTGTTTGGTTGGTTTTTACTAAATTCGCAAGTCAGGCATGGGCAAAATATGGCCCACCAATTGATTGCATCTGGCCTGCAGCTGCCTCCATGGTGCTCTGCTTGGGGCTGAACCGTGTCCATGGCTGCCCAGAGCAGCCTGCTCTGTGCTCCTTCCTGTACCTGTTGAGAACCCCAACCAGTGCACACAGCTTCCTGGCGGGGCTGTTCCCAGTGCAGCTGTAGCTGCCTAGGTACTGCTTGGCTTCCCCTCCCTCTATCCGCTCCTCCTCCTCCTCCTGCCTCTGCTGTGCTGCTTCAGGCAGTGGAGGGAAGCCATGGAGATGTGTGCCAGGCACCATGCCCAGTAATGGACCGACAAACACAGACACACCAGTTGAATGGCTCCTGCCCAGCACAATGCTTGGCTTCAGCTCCCAACCATCTTCCACCCACTCTGCCTGCCTGGTGCAGTGAGTAGCTGTCTGCGGGCAGGCAGAGTGGGTGAAAGGTGGTTGGGAGCTAGAGATGGAGCCCTGTGCACTGGGGCAGGAGCTGCCTGTCTGCGGTTTCTCCACCCCAGCCTGGAGTGGTGCAGCAAGGTCAGGAGGCGGAGCCTTCGGAGGCAGGGGAAGTTGAGTAGTACCCAGGAGGCTGCAGGTGCACTGGGAGCAGCTCCATCAAGAAGCTGTGCACATTGGCCAGGGCTGGGGCTGGAGCTGTCCAGTGTGCACGGGCAGGGATGTGGTGCTGACTCTCCCAGGTGAGAGTGGGCTGGGCTTGACCTCATGTGAAGTCTCACGGCCAGATGGGGGCAGGGAGGGGGGAGGGGGTACAGATTGCACCTGAACGGCCCAGGTGAGCTCTGTTGCACGTGCCTCATGCCCCCTTCTAATCCTGGCCAGTTCCTGGGACCTAGTGAACAGATAGCCCCCAACATTTCCCCTCCCCTGACTCTCCCACACACAATATACAAGTGTAAGACTTTATTTTGAGCCATTATGCAATTGCCTGTGTGTACACTACTAAAATACAATGTAAATCAGGCCAAATTATTTTTGGAAATTTAAAATATGTTATAGTAGATGTTTGATTTTTTTAGTGTATGATCTATTTTTTTATTTATAATTTGTTAAAATATCTTCTGGAAGATTTTGTGTGTGGCTCTTGACAGCTCATCAAAACTTGTTAATTGGCCCTCCAGCCAAAATAATTGTGCACCGCTGTTGTAAGTAGTATTCAGAGTTTAGTAGATGCTTCACGGCGGATGGGCAACCAGTATTGCTTTCCTGTGTAATAGGCAGGGAAGCAGGAATGAGTGGGGTGGGATGAGTTTTAGTGTTGAATAGGCAATCTGTTCTTGTTTCTTATCTTCTACCTATCTGAGCCGTTTTTGATGCAGTGGGATCTAAGAGCAACATCATCGTCATTCTTCTCCAGTAACAATATGAGACTACAAGTGGAGAAATGTAGAAAACTAAGCTGGACTATATAATTTGCACTGTAGCTAGTTCATTTGAAAACATAGGCTAATATATCCACAAACTTACTTACTTGTGTTGCTTAAGCCTAACACTTAAATGGCCAAGAGTAAAGCCAAATAGTGTCCATTTTGCTGCTTTTGATTTAAAAAATATCTTACTGGTTTTGTGAACTTCACGTAGCTTTATACAATTGCATGGCTTCCACCATGTATAGGAGCCTGATAGCACTAGTTCTAATTTATGCTATTTCAGAAGGAAAGAGAACAGTTTGATGTTCAGGTGAGGCTTTCAGGTTTCTGGGTTTTGCATGTATTGCCTTTTGCTAACAGGTATACATACTGATCAAGATAAGGCAGTTTGAATTTTCCATGTTATTTTTGGCTGCTCAACCAAAAGCTGCTGTCAATTTGGCAGAGGTTGTAACAGAGTTAAAGCTTCAGAAGCAAGGATAGCCTGAGTGACCAGGGAGGTGGGCTTCACCCTTCCTGCATGCCCAGCATGGGCCCAGCACCCATTCTAACATCCTCACACCTCCACTCTATCATGGAAATCAGTTTCCTTGCTTAATATATGAACTCTAATTTTGGAGGGCTTTTTTGTGGAAAGGGGCATGCAGTGCATGAGTAAACATGGTTAGCTGTCCAGGCATTTTGAAATCAATACAGTATTTTTTATTTTTAATGAGATATTTTACCACTGTAAAAACACTTAGCAAACAAAATTTAGGTATCACTTACCTGAAACAATTTATCATACTTGTTGCGTAGCTTGTGGTGCTGTATATGTTCTGACACTTGCATGAGTGGAGCAGGAATCCTCTTCATTTTAAGTTCTACAGTGTGGATTTAGGTACAGTACTATTACCCTCCAAAATGTGTTTGTGCTCAGATGGGCCTACCCCAGTAGCATTTCTTTGTTGTAAAATACATCAAAAGTCTTACTTGGGCTGTGTGTGGGTGTGTACATGTTGTACAGAAAAATATAGAGGTTGAATATAATGGCTTTCCCCTTCCCCAGGTACGGCAGAAGACGTGGAGCAGTCTGAGAAAAATGTTACTTCCAACAGTGAAATAGTTATTAAATCTCAGATGCCAACAGCCAGTCTACAAAATTTGACAACAATACTAAATAAAGAGTTGCCCTCAGAAACTCTTAGAAACCTTTCTGCTGTCACACTTAAACCAACTGTGGGAAAGGATGACTTAGCTACATCTGTTACTGCCCATTCTACAACTGAGAGTCCGGTCTTGCAAATGGATGTTGATGCTTCTGAAGATACAAAAATTGATGAAGATGATCTTATAACAGATTTCAAAGATGCACTGAATAGTTCTCCACCATTGGTAAAAGAAATTATTGAGCCTGACGATAGTGAAGACTATAACGCATATGAGATGACATCCAATTCCAGATTCAATTCAGACCTTCTAGACTTGCCAGAAGATGACGACTCTGATACCATTAGCATCTATAATGAGGATGTGAAATCCGTTGAAGACAAGATAAAGGACTCCTCTGTAACAGGACTGGAAGAAGAAGACAGCCATTTCTTTTTCCACCTAGTTATAGTTGCCTTCGTAGTAGCTGTTGTTTATATCTCGTATCACAATAAGAGAAAGGTAGGTGTGTTGGTAAAAGAGAGAGTATACCTTGTTGTTTCAAAATATTTTTGCTTTAACATTTTGAAGTTCTTTATGAAAAAACTGATTTTTGTTCTGCAAAGAAAAATATTTTCTAAAAACATTTGTGCAGTATTTAGTAATGATGTTACACTGATCCTTAATATGTTTCTATATATGCATAAAGAAAAGTGAATTTGAAACTACAGGCATTTTGGGTTGGAAAATCAATTAAATGATAACATCAGTAATGAATCAGTTCAGCAGTATACTTGATGGAACGTGATTATATCAAGCAAAGCAAAGTTTCATGAAGGTGATTGTACTAAATTTGAATCTGTCCAGGATTATAAACATTACATTAAGGAAAACTTAGTCCTCAATTAAGTGTGTGTTCTTGAGATAATTATGATGATACTTGAAATTTAAGACCATTTAAATTGGGTATTCCTAGGATTTAACCCTTTCCCACAACTTTTAAAGTTAGTACTTTGAATTCTTTGAAATTCTAGCAACTGTGATGAAGCATGTCAGTGATTTTTTTTAATGGAGAATGAATGTAGACGGGATACATAGATCTCAGGTGTTGCTTGATTAGTGTTGTCTTCTTTCAGAATCTGCAGATAATGTTAAAGGACTCCTAGAAGTTGGAACTAAAATTTGTAGACGGTTTTGATTAATGCCCTGAAAAGCTTGATTGTGTTTCATTTCCCCACTCTTTCTCCTTATCTCCATGGAAAATAGATTTGGCCCTGTGTTTGGATGGGACTGAAACAAACTTTTAACTAATATTTCTGCCATAGTGCTTTATAATCCCAAAGAAGCCTAAAGTACAAAACATTTTTTTCCAAAGGGCTTTCATTACTTTTGAAATATGCTGCTAAACATTTTGCCCTATTTGTCTTCCGTCTACAAATTGTTGGGTAATTCTTTCTTCCAAGGTCTGTGACTAAACTTCCAGTGTTTGAATTGTCAGGGTTGCAAACTGTTATCACCACAGCCTGTTTCTATCACTGGAGAGTAGGAACAGGTGATCTCTAGGGTTGCATCTATCTACACAGATTTCTAAGTACTTCTCTCACCTTTCTTCTAAAATCAGTAGCTCCAGTGGGAATTACAATTGTGAAGTGCCAGTGTAAATCAGACAAAAGTATTTTTATCAGTGTGTCACCTAACCCAGACATTAATGTTAAATACCTATATGTTAATGCTGACACATTGCTGTTTCTGCCACCCATGAAGCTGCACTTGTTTTTGATTGTAAGAGGTGCTGAAAAGTCTTGGTGTGGACAAGGTCCAGGATGTCAGTAGTTGCGTTTGCTGGAATAGCAAATGGAAAGTACAGTATGCTAAAATTCACAGTGCTAGCTAAAATAAGGCAGGTAGCACCACAGGTGACTGGTTAAAATGCAGCTGTTCGTTAGCTGACAGAAATGTTTCGTTTTTGTTATATTCTTCTCTAAATTAACTTCATTTTCTTTCAGATCTTTTTATTGGTCCAGAGTCGAAGATGGCGTGATGGTCTTTGTTCTAGAACAGTAGAATATCATCGCTTAGATCAAAATGTTAATGAAGCAATGCCTTCACTGAAGATTACCAATGATTACATTTTTTAAAAAACATTAATTTTGGGTTTGCTGACTTTGCCTACCTGTTCATGTAATATTGTGCAGGTATTTGCCATAAGCAGCTCTCTTACCTGGATGGCTTTGAGATTTAAATCTCCTGTAAGACAAAGGATTTATTTCTTTGTCAAAAGTCAAGTTTCAAATCAGATGTACAGAAAATAGATTTAAATAACTAGTGCGCTTTTCAGTTTTATGTTGTGTGTCTTCTTTTCTGTCTGAAGCACTGTTAATAGTGCTAATTCAAAAATAAAGGTACAAAACTTTTTAGGTTCAATAAATTAATGAGTTTGGCATTGCTGAATCAAATTAATGGTCTCTCTGCTAATCACTTGTATGGCTCATAAATCCTTGTATATTATATTACACAGTCTAAAAAATTATCACTTTTTCATGCATAAATTGTTTAGTGCTGTAAACTTTTATCTAAATATTTTTTGGCTAACTTAGATTTTTCTTACCTATGCCAGACTAGCTCACGTGACAAACTTCATATCTTCTCCAGGTGCTTCTTACAGTAAAGCATTTTAAAGTAACTGTACAAAGCATATTTTTTTAATTTTAGAAGTTGTAAAGCTTTCATTTTCTTTAGAAACCTCCATTTTGTATGAAGGTAGTGTTGCTTCTTGATTGCCCAAGATTTTCTCTAATTACATTTATAGATGCTTTATTTTTAATTTTTAAACTAGTAAACTGAAAATAAGCCTCATAGTATAATTTTAATAAAATAAATACACACAGATTTACTGTTAGTCCACATTTTCCCTCACATTTTAAAGCAGCTTAGGACGTTCTTTCACAAACCTTAATTTTATTGCAAATATGAGACCCTGGGACTGTAAGAATAATTTATTTTGGTGTTATTTTGACCCAGGTAACTGGAAAGCAGACTAGAAAATAAAAGCATGTGGGGCTGCCATAACTTATGGAGAGCACTGCACCTTGCTTTAATTGTTGCACATTCAATTAACATTTGATTTAGTGTACAGCAAATTATTAGGATGCTTGGTTTTTTACCTTGTCTTTTGTACTTTCACTATTTATGTTTTTTTCCATGAGTTGTAAAGTATACAATTTCGTAGTTTTGCTATCTGTACATTATTTTGATTTAATTTTTAGAACTGATAAATGTGTAAATAATGGCGACTCAGAACCATATTTGATGACTTGGTATTCAAGCATTAGTGTATTGTTTTGAAAAATTATCAAAACTTTACAGATGTTAGTTAGCATGAGAAAAATTGTGATGGCATGATATTATGTAATGAGTGAAGCAGTTAAACTTTTAAATCCTACAGTGAAGTACATTCTTCTTAATCACAAGAAAGGGAAGCACAAAAAATACTGGTATTCGAACTGTTTTCTTGCAGTAATTTTTATCATATTTGGACTTGTATCATTTAATATTTTGAATAAGATTTTTAAAATAAATGACAAGACTAGAAACTTGTGGTTTTATTATAACTTGATCATTTGAAATATGCTTGTATTTAATCACATTCTTTTACTGTAATGGTGAATTAATTTGCTTGGGGATGAACAAAACATCGAAAACCATCTTTTGACATTCTTGCTAACCTTATCATTATGGATAAATTCACTGTGTCTTGAGGATTTCCACAAAGTCCCATATACTATTTAAGCCTCTGTTAAACGGTACATAGGGTGGGTAGTAAGGCTTTATAGGAAAACAAAATTTAAACTTCAAAAAAGTAAAAGCCTTTTTACCATCTTTTTGTGTGGTTTTTGTATATGTTGTATACAAATTAATAATGCATATCGATGTAATTTTACTTGTTTTCTGTATGTAAACTTTGGCAGTTCAGTTTTCCACCTTGGGTTGTTTTACAAGGCAAAATGTCCTGATGGATAAGATTTAGGAGGAAAACTCTCCTTACAAAGCTTGTACTATGTTTTAATAATCAATGAACTAACTCATAACAATTTAAAAATTATCTTACAACTATTTAATATTGCAGGAGCTGCTTCTTACTAGGCACAGTATGATGGAACAAGTCTTCATTCTTTTCAGTACCTATTTCCATTCCTCTCAAAGTAGTCTTATGAAGGATACCCAAGCCTTCTAGATTTTCAGTATTTGTTCCCTGTGCAGCATGGATGTCAACTGTACTGTACCACCAGGCTAACTTTTTCTGGGTATGCTTAAGAAAGAATAACCAATTAGATTGAGTCAGGTGGGTTATTGTAAAGCTGCAAAATACTGAGAACGGTAGCAATGATCACTCCCTAGGCTCTAGAGCTGCATGGAAGTGGTAGGTGTGGCCAGAGCTCACACTGGTAAGCTGGTGCTCAGAGAGCTCACTGTGCCTGCAGAATTGCAGCAGACGCAGAGCTTGCGCTGCATAGCCAAAGGCAGTGTGGCTGCATCCTCCTGTCCTGCCTCCTGAACATTAGCCTGCTTCTGATTTTAAAGTTTGGCCCACTTGTGGTTTTTTCCTCCTTTTTCCTTTTTTAAAAAAGAAAAATGTTGAGCACTGCTGATCTCAAAGAAAAACAGGAAGGCAAGACCCAAATTGTTTCTGTTAGTAAAATCCATGCTTCTGGCTACCTTAAGCAATCGCTGAGCAGGTCAGACTCGGGCTGGCTATGCCTTCTAGCTTTAGAGTTGCTTCTTTCTGGGCTAGGGACAGACATTACACACAAACTGGTTTAAGTGATTAGAAACTGGTTTACACTTGTAAGAGATCAGACATTCAGTGCACATAAACCAGTTTCAAAATGGCTGAAACCAGTTTGAGATAAACCTGGTTGAATGTAGTATCAGACTTAACTGATTTGGGTCAAATCACTTTATATAATGTCTGTCCCAGACCCCTTGCTGGTTTAAGATAAACCAGACTCCTGCAGCATCCCAGGATGCTCTCTGGGCTGGGCAGGGCTCTCTGCTCCACAGCATGGCTGGCCCCTCCCCTCTGCTCCCTGGCTGGGACTCTAGCACAGACTTTAGGCATCTCCCTGCCTTCCCCCTCCCCACCAAGCAGGGATTCTGCTGTCCCTTCTGCCTTACACAGACACAGCATTAGCTAGCAGACCACATGCTGGCTATGGTCCGTGCTGTGGCAGACGGGACAAAAGGCAGAATCAGCAGGTAGCTAGTAATGTCCCTCTGTTGTTTTCTTAATGAGCTGATAAACAGTGAGTTTGGGGTGATAAACAATGTCTTATCAATACCCTGCTGGGCTGCTTGGGGTGGGGGGAGGGGCATCAGCATCCTGCCCAGGCCTGGCCACGCCCCCCTCAGCTCAGCATTGTGGAAGGGAGGGAGGGCTACTGTAGCACTGCCCCCCACCTCGCCCCAGCTTCTAGCCTGAGCCACTGCAGGCACGTGCCTACATTTTTTCAGTCCCGAGGGGATGTCTGGACGGTTGCAAACTGGGTTAGCCTAGCCAGGTTAGACTAACCTGCAACGATTGAATCAATTCAGGCTCAGGCTTTTTGAATGTCTGTCCCTAGGTGACCCCACTCTATTACTTTAATCACCACATGGTGGGGACCCAGTGAGGGTTGGGGGGAAGGTAAGGGAAGTGAGTATAAAAATGTTTTTGCTCTATTGGAGGTTTCAAATGTACACTCGCCTCACTGCCCTTGAATTAAAGATGTAAGGCTTGCTGGAATCTTTTTCAGACTTGTTTTTCTTGTGAAAAAGCATGGAAACATTATGTGAATAGGTGTTTATAAATTAATTTGTAGGATTTTTAAGTAGACAAAATTTAAATGTCAAATTCTGACTTGTTTTTAATTAAAGAGTTTTTGGCTTAAATTAATTTTTAAAATGTAAAAGTAATTTAATTTAAGATGTCCTTTGATTTTATTTAAAAAATCATTTTTGAGAGAGCTCAGAACCTACATATTTTGATCGTATTTGTTTTAATTAAGACCCCACCCTCCCC
>NW_005841875.1:3043522-3051453 GCF_000455745.1 Alligator sinensis
AAAAAAAAAAAAAAAAATCTCTACTAAAATGACTTGCAAAACAGCAATTTTTCTTCCTGGGTGTGTCAGCAGCAGTCCCTCCCCAGTATCGACTTAATTTTAAATCTAGCCACTCAGAGCCTGCGGAAACCAACTTTCTTTTGGCAATTGCATCTAGATATGAGATGGGAAGAGATCCAGGCCCAGCTTTCATAATAGGAAGGTCACCCTTGGGCTTTGCTTTAAGTTCCTTCCTCAGGTGGTTCTGGTTTTCCATTTTTGTCTGTCTACCTCTCAGATTCTCCTAATACCTCATTCTACCATAGGTTAAAGAAGATTTTGTACATTAGATACAGCAAGAATGTTATCTTTCAGTCCTCTTCCCAGGGTTTTATGGCTGTTGCTCAAAATAGAAGTGGGCAACCTATTCCTGTTATCTGTGTGGTTTATGGAATGTGTTAAGACTTGCTAATAGAGAGCAGAGAAGTATCCTCTGGGTTAGATATCATTTTCATCTTGTTTTAACTGTTTATGCAAATATTTAAAAATGTAATAAGCCTCTTTGCATATGGTACTTAAGGGATTCTTATTTGCATGTTTTTAAATTAACCTGCATTTGTAATCCTTGAAGTTCTTTAAACAGTATATACCATTGGGTTTCATTTTAGGCGTTCTCTAAAGAGACTGATTCATTTTCAGAATTCTAATGTATTTTACATACTTGAGGTTTGAAAAATTAGTTTGAAAAAAGCTGTAACGTGCTGCCTCAAGAAGGAGACTTGCAAATGCAAGGTCGGGCCATGTCTGAAGAATAGCAGGAGGCTTACCCTGCTTTTCTCTTCCAGACATTGTGGGTGTGTTTACAGGAACTAATTAAAATAATAATTATGTAGTATAGCTGCCATGAAAATCCCCGATCAGTTAGTAGACCACCAACTCGCACACTCCTCAGCTGTCAGCAAAAAATATTGGCACCGGAATACAGAGTTCCCTGCAACATCAAAGCTAGCAAATGTGTCCATCTGTGTCCTGAAGCAGTGCACACGGAGGCAATGGGCCTCATGATGAAAAGGTCCTCCCATACCTTTCCAAGAAGTCCCTAGTGCAATCGGATAGCAGAAATATTCCACCTGATTGTTATGTTACTGAATAAAAGAAAAAGCTGTCTGAGTGGTGCTTATTATAACCTCATAGTAACTCTTCCTGCTATAATACCTGTTGCAGTGCTTCTTTTCTTTTGATTCTTTAAAAAACACACACAACCCCTTCCCCCCTCCCCACAAAAACAAAACAACCCCCCCTGTGTGTAGAACAAAGATTTTGAAATGGACTTTTTTTTTCTAAGCCATTTGCTGTGTCACTTGCGATATTGCTGAGAATGTTGCTTTCTTTTGGTAACAACAGGCCTATGTGGTGTTTTCCCATTAAGTTGAGGATCTGGTAGTCTGTCACCTAACAGCTCCAATAAAAGAAGAAAAGGTTTTATTGAATTCATCCCTTTATTAGCGATAGAATACAGCATGTAAATCATCCGTTGTGTAAAAAAGGATCCATTTGTGAATGAAGTAACTAGAAGTGAATGTTGTTTTTCTTTAATTGAATTTGCTAGTGAGAAATGAGTAACAGGCAATCAAAAATTCATAAAGTACTGAGAGGAAAAGGGAGAGGAAAAAAGCAAATTTATGTCAGGTCTTGCCAACAAGAAATGCCTTGATAAATTCTTCCCCTGAAGAAAAGAAACTTTCTCCTATTAAATTGAGTTATGGCTTTCATCAATGCTCTGATAAAAGAAATAAAATATTCCTGAAGAGTTTTTTTTCAACATGAAAGTTGAAGCTCTATTTATGTAGCTTCTCATGAGTGGTTTGATTTTGTGAAATGAGGAAAGAAATAATTAATAGTAAAGTTTAAACAAATGATACATTTCACTTTACTGATATAGGAAATGAGGTATTTTAAAATATTTATAGTTTAATTTTCATCTAGTACTGGTGCATATTATTCAGCTAAGTCAACTGTCCTTGGCTGCTGCTCAGCTGTATACAGTGTGAAAAGAAGGTTTTATCTGAGTGGGGTGAGTTGAGTTAGGAGAAATTCATTTGCAGCATGAAATGAAAAATGTAACAATGCTTTAAATAAACTAAAGCAGTGCTAAAATTATTAGAGACAGACTTTGGGGAGGAAGCATGTTTTTCTGGTTGAAGTACTACCCTGGGAATCAATAAATGTTAATTCATTTTTCAAACTTGCAGCAGACTTCCTGCATGAATTGGAGAAAGTTGTAGGTGATGCCAGACAAAACAAGGTAAGTCTTGTTTAGTCTGCAGAAGAGAAAACTATGGGGGGATTTGATAGCAGTCTTTTACTACCTGAATGGTGGTTCCAAGAGGAGCTAGACTTTCTCAGTGGTGGCAGATGACAGAACAAGGAGCAATTGTCTCAAGTTGGAGGAAGGGAAGTTTAGGTTAGATATTAGGAAAAAAAAACTCTCTCAGTAGGAGGGTGGTGAAGCACTTGAGCAGGTTTCCTAGAGAGGTGGTAGAATCTCCCTCCTTGGAGTTTTGTTGGAATAATCTAATTGGGGATGGCCCTGCTTTGAGGAGGGGGTTGGACTTGATCTCCTGAGGTCCTTTCCAACCCTATTTTTTTTTTATGATTGTGTCCAACCTGAGGTGCCTAGGGTCTGATATTCAGTTTTTCCTATTACAAGTGTTGAAGGACTAAACACCCAGGAATTCAGGCATCCATTTCTACCCGTGTGAGTCTGAAAAATTTGCCTTGAAATCTATGAAGTTATTCAAAGACATTGAGGCTGGAATGAACCTTGTAAGATCATTGGGTCCAGCCCCTTGCTCAAGGGGCAGGGAGTCAGCTAGCGTCAAAGGATCCCAGCAAGATAAATGTCCAAATGTTTCTTGGAAGTGCCCACAGTAGGTTCTTGCACCACCTCTGGGAGGGAGCCTGTTTCAGACCTTGGGGGCTTGGACAGTAAAGAAGTTTTTCCTTATGTCCAACCTAAAACGGTCTTGCAGGAGTTTATGACCGTTGGACCTTGTTATCCCTTGGGGTGCTCTGGTGAACAGGTGTTCCCTCAGGTCCTGATGCACACCCCTAATGAATGTATAGGCTGCCACCAAGTCACCCCTGAGCCTGTGCTTCTCCAGGCTGAAGAGTCCCATAGCTCACAACCTCTCTTCATAAAGCCTGTTTTCTTGCCCTCTGATCATGCGTGTGGCTCTCCTCTGGACTTCCAAGCTTCTCCATGTCCTTCCTAAATTGTGGAGCCCAGAATTGGATGCAGTACTCCAGCTGCGGCCTCACCAAGGCCGAGTGCAGCAGGAGGATGACATTCTAGGTCTTGCTTGAGATGCCTAGGTAGATGCAAGCCAGAGTTTTGTTTGCTTTGCCAGCTGCGGTATCACATTGGTAGCTCATATTCCTCTTATGGTCAATCATGAGCCCCAAGTCTTGGTCATGGTGTTCATGTGTAGCATTGCCGAGCCTATAAGTGTGATGCAGGTTTTTATTCCTAAGGTGGAGCACCTTGCATTTCTCTGTATTGAATGTCATCAGGTTTTCATCTGCCCACTGCAAGCCTATCGGTCAGCCTGGATTGCCAGCCTGTCATCAAGTGTGGACACTTCCCCAAAGTTTGGTGTCCTCAGCGAACTTGGCCAGTCTGCTTTTCACACCAGTGTCCAGATTGCTTACGAAGACATTACAGAGTACAGGTCCAACAACGGAGCCTTGGGGGACGCTGCTAGTCACCATGTTGATTTGGTTTCATCAACTACTATTCTCTGGGTCCGACCTTGGAGCCAGTTCCCCAGCCATCGGACTGTGGAGTAGTCGAGCACGCAGTTGCCTAATTTTTCCATGAGGACATCATGGGACACCAGGTAAAAGGCTTTTTTAAAGTCCAAGTATATGACATCAACCTCTTCCCTTTTGTTCAGATGATACGTCACCTGGTCATAGAATGTAATGAGAGTAGTAAAGCAAGACCTACCCACAACAAACCTGTGCTGGCTGTCCCTCAGGATGTTGCCTTCTGTTAGCCTGTCAAGAGTGGTTTCTTTGATAGATTTTTCCAAAATTTTCCCAGGGATTGAGGTCAAACTGATTGGCCTGTAGTTTCCCAGTCGTCTTTCCTCTCTTGAAGATGGGCATCACATCTTGGTGTATAGGATTTCCCTTTTGTAGAACCATGTAATACATCCCTGGTCCCTGGGGCTAGGGACAGAAGTTACACACAAACATATTTAAGCGATCAGAAACTGGTTTAAACCTGTAACAGAACAGAAGCTCAGTGTGCATAAATCAGTTTCAAAGTGAAACTGGTTCAAGATGAACCTAGTTGAACGTAGTATCTGACTTAACTGATTTGGGTCAAACTGGTTTGTGAAACCCCTTCTTGGTTCAAGTTAAATCACGGTTCCACAGCATGCTTTGTAGCGCTGGGTTGGGCTATGATGTTTGCTCCAGAGGCTAGGGCTGGCCTCGCCCTCTGTTCCCTAGCTGCATCAGTGAGGGCTGCCTGATGAGGGGTGGGGGCAGGCAAGCCCAGCTGGGGATGCAGCCTAGTCTACAGGGGGAGAGTACCTCTCACCCCAGCAAACCTCAGCTGGGGTCTGGGACCAGGGAAGGGGCTAAGTATTCCTTCCCTCACTCAAACTTACTGCTGGCTGTGACTATGGACTGCAAATCCTGGAGGTACCTGGAAGCAGGAAGAAGAAGTGATGAGAAACCCTACAGAGTCCTACTGCTGTGAATCTGGACTGCAAATCCCAGAGACCTTGGGGTCAGCAGAAATATGCAGCCCATTCTGTATTTATAGTTCGTGAACACCCAGCCAGTGAACTGTGCTCTAGCACCCCTAGTGCCTGGCCTGAGCCACTGCAGGCATGTGGCTGCATTTTCTGAGTCAAAGGTAAATGTCTGTTCACTTCGGTTTCGATTGAATCGGTGTGGCTTAGACTAACCTGTAAAGACTGAATCAATTCAGGCTTGGGCTTTTTGACTGTCTGTACCTACCCTAGGTGTGTGGTCAGTATAATAGATATAAATTTGAGAGGAGGCCAGATTTGGGGAGTGGGGAGAAGTCTTGCTGTTCTACACCAGGGGTGCTCTTTTGCTTTTGCTAGAGAGGGGTAAGCTCCCTCCCCGCCTTAGTGAAACTTTGGTGGGAGCCTGAATGATGGGTGGTAGGATGAATACATGGCCTTGCAGGTATAGCTGGTAGTTTAGTTGTGCTAAGAAAAGGAATTTGCTCCAAAGTAGCTTTGCAGGACAATTCCTGAAGATACCACTCCAAATACAGTGATCGCAGGGTTACACAGTCCTGTTCCCAATTACTTTTTAGACTGGATCTTGTGGCTTGAGGGGCATCTGTTCTGTGCCCTGTTACAAGTTCTCAGCCTCAGTTTTTATAGGTTCTGAGCTACAGGTGAGGCAGGCTTTCACATGTGGTGAATACCTTCATCTTCAAAAGGGCATTATTAGCATCTAGACAAATAGCCGTCAACAACCTCAATATAGAGTTTGACTTACAGCTGAAGGGTCAGATTCTGACCTGTATTAAGGTCATTGTTTGTACTGAGAATGCGAGTGAAATCATTATGTAAAGCTGATGTAACTTGGATTTACCAGTCCCATGGGGTGTGTGTGTGAGGGATCATCTTGAAGGTTAGAATATATTCTGACCACTTTCCATAGTATAATTTCCCCTGGGGGCTACTATAAAGCCGCAAAAGTTACAGCAGCAGTTGCAATACTTTTTCTTTTAAAATCAACCATTCTTTTAGGAGCCCATTATGTTGTTTTCTGTCAAACTTTTTTGGCATATATATAGCATAGAAATGCCCTCAGTATAACAAAAATCATTAATATCTGCTCTTCCCCTTTCCACTGTTCCCAATATATTTAATTAGGAAAGGGAGAGTGAGATCTCTTCTATAATTGGTCCTTGAATCATTATCAAAATCACTTAGCAGCCTCCTTAAACTTATTTTTAATTACAAGGTCTATTGCCTTGTTAAATTATTAACATTGAAAATCACTTATCTTGGCAATTTCCTATCTTTATTAAAATGAAAATACCAAGGTCATGTTATCCTCATCGCGGAGTGCTCACGGTTTTATTTATTATAGATGAAACCAAACCCAGACCTAATCAGCTAACTTTGTAATGATTCTGTAAACAATGCTGAAATGTATTTTATTACCCATTTATGGAATCCACTAGGATACGAACTTTAAATCAGGTGCCCAGAAGTACCGAGGTTTTCGAGGTACTTGTTTACAATGCAGATTACATTTATTAGGGGAATTATTTGGTAGGTTGGGTGGGGTTGGTGACCACAACTAATCCATAAAAATGTTAAAGGGTAGAAAATGAAAACGACAGAGAGAGGGAAGGTGTTGGACAAGTTGCTACAGGTATCCCCAACCTCACCTGCTTTTACGGGGCTTCTGATATTCTGTTCGGATAAAAAGAGCCTGCAACTCCAATGGAACATCAGGCATTAAAGTCAGAACTTGTTTTTCAGTTTTCTTAGATGAAAGTGTTGGTCTTTGTGTCTTCCTTTTGTCTTAAGGCTGCTTCTGAATTCCTCAAACCTGAGAGAATGGTTGACGACCATGAAACTCCTAGTGGTCATGTTGAAAAGATCCTCCCACTGGCTCCCCACACCTTAGGTTCTCCATCCAAAAAATTAGCTGACAAATTATATCACTTTACAAAAATTTTTAATTCTTTTGCGTGTACCCTACCTTTGATTCTCGGTGGCAGTGGCAGCCCAAAATATCCAGATAATCGCATCCACTGCTTCTAGCATAGAGGGGAAGATGTGATTGATCAATAAAAGGATGTTTCTGTTTGCATCATTGGGATTTAGGGGAGCAAAGTGCCAGGTAGTGGTGTCTTGTTATCAGTATCATTTGAAAGGAAAAAGTTTCATTTTTGCCAAGGTGCTCCCTGAAACGCAAAGGAAACAAGCCTTGATTAGATAGTGTTTTACCATAGGCAAAGAGCTGCTTTTGAGCCTTTGGATTCAGCAGACAGAGTAGTTGCATCACCTAGTTCACTATACAAATAGCTCTCCCACCTGAAACTAATTGAAGTTAGAAGACCTCCCCTTTGAAGGATATAGATTATTTAGTAATAAGACTTAATGAGATACTGGAGAATCCTAATAGAATTGGGAGTCGGAGGAGGTGTTGGAAGGAACAGAGACAGCAGGACGCACTGCACTCAAAATACTTCCGAATGCGAGGGAAAGGGCTAGAAGAAGTTACCACCAGGTCATCTGTGCCTGTGAAGGTGAGTATGCTGAGGCCGATTCTATGTGTTTAACTTAAAAGTAAGTAACTACAATTTTATACCCACCAGCAAGTGAAATCTGCTTAAAGATACGCTCCTGTGTCACGTTGTCTTGTTCTGTTCCCTGTATTGCATATTGTGCCAGAGGTTCAATTTCACATGCTGGATCCATCCGTTTCATTTTTATATCCATCTTCAGTCGAGAGGACGGTCTAGTACTCTGACGTAGAACTGTGCAGAAGACTTTGTTGTGTGCAAACATCAGTTGAATATTTCTCATAGTCAAGGTGATTTCCACTTCTGTTTTCAGTGTTTAATTCGGCTTTTACTCCTTCAATTATACTTTCTTGGATCCCTAATATACTCAGTGTGTCATTTTTGCTACGCTTGTAGCAGAAAATTCACTGTGAAAATGGCATTATGGGAGCCCCATTCATCTGTTTCATGAATTCCATATATGTAGTTGGCAAATAAAACAACTGCAACAAGCTGAAGTGTTGGTCTAACTAGCTCCCTTGTTAGTGGAAGTTGATTGTATTTGAAATGGTTAAGTGGGTTCTTCCTCATATGAGGCAGGAAGCTTTTTACCCCAGCCAGGCATAAGGGAAATAGGAGTGATATTTTAGGGAAA
>NW_005841875.1:3051504-3092350 GCF_000455745.1 Alligator sinensis
AAGAGAATTTTTAGGAGTAGTCAAATACAGGGAGTTTGAGCTGACCATTACTCTCATAAATAAAGCTGAATCATTGAGATTGAGGTGAATTTGAGCTTTGTTCACTCCCTTTGTACAGAATGAGCTGTTGATTAGTTTTTTTTTCCTAAGGAAGCCCAGCACCAAACAGATGGTGGAGACCGATTATCTTTTCACTCATTGGGTCAGATCCTTCTCTTTGCAAAGTTGCATCTCGTGGGTGTAATGGGGGGCATGAAATGTGCAGGGCTGATTCCTAGCCTGTTCCTGCTTTAAGAGTAAATGGGAGACTTCTTCTTTCTTCCTCTGGCGCTCCACCTGTTCCCACATTGCAACTGGCAAATAATTAGCTTATTAACGCAAATAAAGCACGCTGCTTTAAAAGAATTAAACAGCAGAGCAGGCAAGGTGAAGTGTGAAGAAACTTATTTTGTTGCTGCTGTGACATTTCAATTCCTGAAGACAAACTTCCTTGGACTAATAGCCAGAAGAAAAAAACCAAACTACTGTGTTAGACTTTAAATAGCATTTTCCTTTATTATTTAAAAGCCCATTTAGAAAATTGGGATGCCTGCTGATCTTCTAAATAACCAGCAGGGGGCAATATGCCCACACTGTACAGCCAGATCCTAAATTAATGTAAAAGCTGAAGAAGAGCAAAATAAGTTTAAAAATGAGCACTGGGAGCCCTTCAGACAAAAGCTGACATTGTAAGACATACTGTGCGATACCATAAGCATATGCCTTTGTTTTTTGATTGTTTGCTTAGGAAATGAGAGCAGTATCAGTAAGCTGTTTAATAAAAAAACCCACAATGCTTGTCTCATATAATCAACTTTGATCACTTTTGCATGTGCATTTGTACGGATGCATTGACAGAGACATATTACCTACCACAATACATGGATGGACTCAAGGGGCCTTGTGTCTCCTGCTTAATTCTTGTAGGGCTGAAGCTTTGTTTTTCACTACTACAGTTGTAAGCTTTCGGGCAGGGAGACGATTCTTTTATGTGGTTTTCTTACACAGCCAAACGCAATGGGCCACAGCGTGTGACTTGGGACCTCCAGGTGGTACAACAATACAAATAACAAGATGATGGGATGTAGTCCTTTTAGCATGCCTTCCAGCTGAGATCCATGTGAACACACAGGGATTTGTAGGAGGTACCTTACCATTTTGCCCCATCTACTCTGAACATGATTCCTTAACAGCATCCTCCCTGTAGGACCCAAGTCTAGAGCCCAACTTTGTCCTTATTACGTGTACTATAGAGGTTTCCCTCACTTTATGCTGTACGTGCATTCCTGGAAAACGGAGCATAATTCGAATTCGCATGAAGGGAACCCACTTTACAATGTAACAAATAGGGATATGTTCAGGACCTCGGCTGTACTGACCCCCAGACCCATTTCTACCACTTGTACAAGACCATTTTGGTACTCACCAACAGCAGAGAGGGGTAGGAGATAAGCTAGCAGGACACTTGGAAGCCATAATGGGAATGGCAACTACAGAGACAACAAGGATCGAGGAGAACAGATCCCCACAGGGGACTATATTTTGGTGCACATCACTCCCACAATGCACCACACAAAGCAGCTGATTGCAGGTTTCTGCCACACAGATTGCATAAGAGTGAATTTACCTCGAGGATAATGAATTTTTGGTATAAAAAGGGTCATTGCATAAGAGCGAATTTGCACATACAGGACCTGCATAAAGTGAGTTCATGGTGGCCTACAGGCTCCAGTCAGGATGGTACCAACTGTTGAACAGACAAAGTACAAGCATTCCCTGTGCTGTAGGTCTTATTATCTTCAATGTGCCGGCAGTGTTTGGGAATTTGGTTATGCTGTATCGAATGCCTGTAAAAGAGGTGGTTTTGAGGAGGGGAGGAAGGGAAGGGCAAATGACAATTGCTGATTGTTCTACTGTGGGCGCACGTCTACACATGCGCCGGATTGCGCCGTTGTTACTGCACAGTCATTGAGTACTTGCTCAGGCTTAGCAACTGCTTAAGCAAGTACTAAATGATTGGGCAGTAACCGGTGCTACTGTGCGGTCCCCATGCTGTACGGGTTTTTTCCCCGTGCTACTGCGCAGGAGCGTCGGCATCACGGTTAATGCCTGCTGATGCTACGTTGCTGCACCAAAGAGCTATGATGACCCAGCTCATCGCTATAGTGATGTAGCATCTCCTGTAGATATGCCCTGGATGAATGAAGATCCACCTGGGTGACTGACTTAAGTTGACACCATATCCTACATCTCAAGAGGTTAGCTGCTTGTGTCTGGACTTATTTTTTGCCAGTGTTAGAGCCCTGTTCTGTATAATGCTGAACCCCGCTTTCAACATGTAGAAGTGTATTTTGGGTTCTGAAGAGCTGCCCGTGCAGTAGACATTTTGGAGAAGCTGAAACCAGAGGATATTAAATTTGCGATGGGGTAGGAATAGAGGGATGGATGGACAGTGAGGCTTGAGAGCTGGTACAGAAGACTGGGGCCTCCACTTGGACATGTCTGGCCTCCTGCAGATCCATGGGGATGGGAGGAGCAGGAGGTACATGATATCCCTCTAGAATAGCTGAAAAGAACCCACAAGACAGGAGTTCCTTTGAGTCTTCCTTGCCAGACTTTCTTTACACGAGATAATGGCTAAGGAAGGTACGTTTGAAGGGGAAAATGCAAAGCCAAGGGCCTCAGCAGAGCGGTGGAGATTGCATTTAAATCCGGACTCCTCAAAGATACCCGTTCTCATTCCACGCTGACTTTATCTCATATTTTGCATGCAAAGAAGCATGAGCAGAGGGGATTAAGGTTTAACTATTGTGGTCGTGTTCTCATTAGAGCAGCAAGAGCTCATATACAAGACTAACATAACTGACACCAGATACTAGTGCTGTACTACAGCCTCTGCTCCACAGCTTAGCTCCAAGGTGCTTTTACACAACCACTGCCTCTTACACCAGGATGGGGCACAGGGCCATGCCTTGCACGTTATGCTATCTGTAGCTTTTTTTACAATGACTGTACATTTTACTGTGTGCTGTGCAAGGACCTGCAGATTATACAGCTTTGTAGCATTGTGCACCCCAGCATAAGGACAGCACACTAATCAGTCTGGCCTCTAATGCTAGGTTCACACACCAGGTTTTTCTGTTGAGCACATTAACCTTGTAATCTGAAGTTGTAGATATCCTCCCCCAGTCCTTTGAAAAACAAGTCTGCTTTCTCAGCACAACATACATTTCTAGTGCGGTATGTTGGAGGAAAACATTGAAAAACAAAGCTGCCACTCTTTCTAAATGTTACTGCACGATAGCAGAGAAATAAATACCAGGAAAAATATTGCTAATTATGGGATTATAAAATGATGAATTTTGGCTGACAGCATGTAACCTTTCCAGACTAGCCAGCAATCATTTGCGGACTGGTTTAACGAACACAGGTTTAGGAGGACTTTTGCAAAATTACTGGTTTGTGGATTAATTCACTCTACTAATATCCAATCAATGTTCTGCACTTTTTAATTGAATGGGGATCTGCAAAGCAGCTATCTTATATTTGTCAATAGTTTGCTGGTCTGATCACGTGGATCCTTTCTATTAAACACAATAGCTTGAAGTGTCTAAGGATTGCAATTCCAACCTCTGGTTAGAGCACCTTGAAGCTGTGAGCTGTTTCCGAAGGATAGAGGAACCTTCCTCAAATTTGGAGAGAGGTCAGTTTTGTTGATGTGAAAATTAATTACTCAAATGCTGCTTGCTCTCAGCTGATCTTAAGTGATGTTACTGGCTTTCCACCTCACTTCCCGCAGAAGTGAAGTCTCTAGTGTGTAAGGGCCACAGCCAGGTAAGGACTGTGGTGGATGTTTTGGGTCATAAACATCATCTGCTCTTAAACATTGCTTGCCAGGACAGCTTGTTCCAGCCCCTTCAGATACTCAGTCCTGCCAGGCCTCTTTAGAGAAGGTAAAAGCTTAAATGTTGAGAGGAACCATCCCCCCTCCCCACCTCTCAAATTAAATTAATAGAATTATGCATCTCCTATGTAATGTTGTGATTAGCCACCAACATTTTGTTCTTCTACTCTTCTTATGCCCAATCCTCTTTTTGTCTGCTTGTGACAGCGCTTATGATGGGGAGATTGTGTCTGCTTGCTCTGCGAAACTCTTATTAAAAAAAAAGAAGTCCCAAGTTATCCTTGATAAGAGTGAAGACTGCAGGTCAAACCTAGGAATACAAAACCCTTCAGCTCTACCTGGTGAGCAGGTTCAACGCCTGTTGTTTCAGAACTGCTCTCAAGTAAATTACTAGTGGCACACTGTGAGCAAACCGCTTTCTTGGCTAACTGTTCATGCCTCTCTGAACAAGTTAATCTAAGGTGCCACCCTATCTTGCCTTCTGCAAAGTACAGTCAATCAGGCTGTAGAGACGCACAACTTGCTCCGTTCCTGGGGGCTGGCTGCCTTTCTTGTGATACTGATGGTCAAAACAAAGATCAGAACAAGACTTCATCCCTAGTCTTGCCTGCTTGAAGGGTCTTTGCACCTGTTCAGCCCAGTACCAGTCTGTTTTAGAGAGCTGACCTATGTTCTCTCATATCTAGGGGCAAAGAATAAATCCCGCTGCATCAAGTCACCAGAAATCACCTGCAGTTTCCTTCAGGCTTCCAGACCTGCCTGTAAAGGACCCCTGACACTGCAATGCAGAGTTCACTGCCATGTGCATATGCCGCCTTTCCTTGCTCTCACTCATGAAGTTCACATATGCATTCTTCTAAGTGTATTTAAATGGGCACAAACTGATTGAAGATTGCTTCAGACTGGAAATTAGGAAGAACTTCTTTACAAGTCGAGGGTTTGGAACAGATCCCACCCCCCCAGAGGTGGTACAGTCACCCACCCTGGCAATCTTTAAATGGTGTCTTGACGCCCACCTCGCTGGGGTCATCTGACCCCACCGATCTTTCCTGCCCACGTGCAGGTGGGGTTGGGCCCGATGATCTGTAAGGTCCCTTCCAGCCCCTAACGGCTATGAAAAATGTGTGCTGTGGTGCAAGCAGTTGAATGCTGAAGTTGATTTGACACTTAGTCTGTGGAACAGGGACTGTCTAACACGATCCCTTCTAGAAGGGATGTGTCACTGATTATTTTCTTTTTAATATACCTGTTTCTTTCCAACGCCATGTGAACAGTTGAATCCTCCTTGGGGCTCTATAATACAGAACATATGTTATATTCAATACACAACAAACGAGAACTGCACGGGTTTCTTTCCGTATCCTGTCTTTAGAAGCATGGATCCTTAATCCCGAAATACCGAAAGTAAACCCTGTATTGGAGCTCCGTTTTTCATGTTTACAGCCCCAATTAGCTTCTCTTAAAATCAATTGTAATTCCAAACACTGAGCCTTCAAAGGAGAGCTTTGTTAAAGTTCAAAGCAGTCTAATATTTCTCTGAAGCATGTCAGAGTCCTTGATACTGTTCTTCTTCAAGGTGTATGCAAAGAGAAATTTGAAAAAACACCCACTAAATTGGCAGAAACTCCAGTGCACCTACTTTCCAAAGATTAAGGCGATTGATTTCCTCACAAAAGTTAATCAGAACTATAAGAATCAAAAGAGACTGTCCATTATTCAGCGTGCCACGTTTTCTGGCTGACTGCCAGGTTTCCTGTGCTAAACTCTGCCAATCATTTAACGAAGACTCAAATGCAGAAAGCTGGGAAGACTTGCGTGGTCCAAGGGGAGCTGATTTTATATATTAAAAGTAAACTAATTAAACTCTTCAGATTGATTAGGCCCAACAAGATGTTTAAGGATAGGCAGCGTGGTAATAGCATGGCAGTGATACTGGAACAGTGACTTTTTCATGGCATCTGTTCATAAGCAAGTGCTGGTGGATGTTGCAGCTATTCTACTGACTGGTGGCACATTTTTCTCTTGTGGGTGTAAAGACCAATGTTAGACTCGCAGGTCCTGCCACAGTGGTCACAGGTGTATGTGGCGTTAGGGGCTACTGTACTGAGAGGCTGTTTCCTTTGGTCACATTTCTGCTGTAATTTGAGTGACCATTTCTCATTGTCATGTTCGATGCCACGATTGAGAAGGGAGTGCAGCTTTGTCCTGCTTCCTGCTAAGGCCTCCCAAAGGTTTGGGCTGATTCCAAAAGCCTTTGATTCCTGCTTACAGATGTCTTTGAAATGCAATTTTGGGCGCCCTACTCCTCTTCCTATCTACAATTTGCCCATACAAGATGTCCTTTGGGATATGCCCATCCATAATGGTGATTTATGGCTAATCTAATATGCATTTCAGTAATGTAGCGTGAATTGAATATTTTTGAAAGATGTACCCTGAAAGGATTGAAGGTTCAGCTAATAAAAATGCTGTGCTTTCCCTTTAAAATCACTGGTGCTTTCTTAAATATCACAGTGGTGCCTAAAGATGCCTACGGTAACAACCTATCATTTTCACTTGTATTGGTTTTTGTAAAGCTTCCAGTTCACGATTATTTACTGCAACTGTGATGGAGGGAGCCCATTAGGGTCTTGTGATACTAGGTATATGCCAGTAAATAATAAAAGACTTGCTAGTAGTTGAATTAGAAAGTATGGTGAATATTTCAGGAGGAGGCTATTGAAATGAACAGGGCAGGATTAAACTACAGGTCATCAGAGAGCCTTAATCTGCAAATCTCGACCAAGATTTGGTACCGATTAAACACTGAATGTCTCATTGCATGGTAATCATCACCAGACTGATACAATGATGCAAGGCCTCTCCTCCATTGAATCCCAAAGTGGCAGACTCCCACTTGAGTTAACGGGTTTCTGTTTAGAAACAGTGCATAAAAATTGGGCATAGCATGAAACACTGGGGTGCAGACTTGTCAATGAGAGTGTGCATGTGTCAAATAAGAGACCAGAACTGGCTCCTCAGCTCCTGCTGGGAGCGCAGTATGACTGGTTTCTCCTCCTCCCTCTTTTTCTGGCAGGCTTGCAATACAACCACTACCATCCCTTTCCCCTCCCATTGCTTTCAGGCATGCTTGGGGGAAGAGAATCTGTATTCACACCTTGCATGTGGAGCTGTTGTGTTATAAAAGGAGAAAAAAAGCTGTTTCCTTCTAAACAGGGAAGGCTTCTTTGTGGAGCAGATGCCATTAGTATTTAGGGCAGGAGCAGGTGGGCTAACTCCTGCATAAACAATGAATACGGGAATATTTGGGCTTCACCAGAAAAGCTTTTTTCTAAATTGTGAGAGAGTGTCCTTGTGGGCTCTGACCTGAATGGCTCCCAAAGTTGGAGCGAGCAGTGAATTTTCAGTCTTTTTATAGGTGAACTCCAGCAATCCTGGCTGCTCCTTGGTCCAGAAGGATTACGGCAATGTTAGTTTTTCCTGTGTTAGAAATCCAGTGTCCAGGGCCGCTTCCAGCGGGGTTTGTGTTAGTGAGTGTTTTCGGTGCCACTTACTGTATGCCGCTTTCAGGATGAACAGCGATTTGTTAAGACCTTGCACAGCACAGAGCAGGATGCAAGGTTGCTGGGCTCCTGAGCAAATGTAGAAGGAAATGGTGCGGAGGCACAAGTCTAAGTACCGGGTATGGTTAGTCTCGGTGCCCTGCCCTCCTCTGCCCTTCCTAGTCTGTGCACAGTGCAGGAGAGCTGGATTGTGTTCATCTTCAGGTCACTCTTGACAGAAGAAATATGCTGGCTAGCAACTGAGAAGACCAAACCCTTAATACACATGCATGTGCTCACAAGCTGCTTCCTTTTCCCCCTCCTGCTAAGGCACATAGGTCCTGCACGCTGCAGTTCTGAAATCCCCAATTTGCTAACTAGACACTTGCATGCCTTGCAGACTCCCAGTCTTAATGCTCTTCGGCCTGATTGACAGAAACAAAGCAACAGCTACATCTGAAACACCTTTAGTTCAGTAAATGATCTGGCATAACCCTGCAGGGCATTGCTGCTCTCTGTGTTATCCTCCACCCAATCTCTGGATTACACGAGCTGACTGCTGAGCTTTAATTAATCTTTAAGAATCTGACAATAATGAAGGCTGTCAGGCAAGGTAGCTGTGCTATTTGTTTAAAATCAACAGCATAGCTCCAAAATGCTTACCATAAAAGCATTGATAGAACCGGCATGCTAGTGCCGAAGCGCTGGACCCGCTTACTGTTTTCTGAGCAAACCTGGGCTCAGAGGTACTTGGACTTTTGCAAGCAAGTTTTCCTACCACTATGGACTGTAATATTTTGGATCCTGTGTTGTCCAGCTGGGTGTATGCCGTCGGTGGGGGATTTGTTGTTGTTTCTGCAGTATTATTATTCAACCTGCACGCTGCAGAAGCCACTTTAGGCTCACCGGACCATCTTTCGAAAATATCCCAGAATCTCCCTGTTTCCGCCATAAAGCAATCTTGTAGCTCGGCAACCCCCCACCTACTGCTAAACCGTTATCAAAAAAGAACCCAAACAAAAACCTACCTTCAGCAGAGTTATACTCCCCTTCTTTCCCTCCTTAAAGGAAAAAAAAGAGCGTCAGACAGAGGTTCTATGAAATTCTGCAATTGCTATTGGTGTCTGGAGAGTAGAGGGGTGTTTGGCAGTATATAGTGCTAAGCTAGGTAAATGATAGCCCTTGTCCCAAGCAGCTTGTAATCTATGCTAGGTTGAGACCTTACTGCTAGGATGTGGTCTGGGTGCTGTGCAAATACATACAAAGACGCTGCCTGACCGAGGCTGAAGTATTCCCCTGGTGCTTTGAGGTTCATGTTTGACTGTGTTTGCTAATTCAAAGGCAGGACTTCCTACACAGTTTAGTTCCTATTGAAAAATTCACAGGAGAGTTACTTAGGGCCAGATACCCTATTCTCATCTGGCTCCTCTGGCTTGCTTGGTTTTTTGATGGCACCGAAAACAGGCTTTGACTTTGTTTGGAAGTGGTGCTGGAGGGAAAACCACTGGATAAAGCAACCAGAGCTGGATCTTGAACCAATTGCTGTTTGGAGTAGATGGGGTGCTGGCATCAGAAAGTAGTGTACCAGGGCCTAGGAGGAACGTAGTTTTATGCTTCACTGACTTTTCTTTCAACAGGAGAATGGAAATGGTAGATAAACCCATGTACTTAAAGCAGGGGCGGGCAATTGTTTTGGGCGGAGGGCCGCTTATTGAGTTTTGGCAAGTCATCGAGGGTTGCATGACAGGCAGTCAGGGGCAGATAAATATTAATTTTCTAAATTTTTTAGGGACCCCACAGGCTGGATAGAATGGCTTGGCAGGCTGCATATGGCCTACGGGCTGCATTTTGCCCACCCCTGACTTAGAGGATCCCTGATGGCCACTAACTGCATGTCATTATAGTCACCAAAATACCATGTACGCTTTTAAACTATTCTTTGTCTTTTGAAAATGGGTTTACAAGCGCATGTGAAACCAGCTTTGTTATGTTTTTAATTATTCTACTGCATTTTAGGGCTTACATGTGAACTTTGGTCCTTTTTCTTTTGAGATGGGTTACTCTATTTTAAAAAGAGAAGAGGGATTACTGCCCTCTAGAGAGAGTTGCATGTGTTCTTCTGCTGAAAGCTTCACAGTGTAAACTTTGCATTAAATCCTGTGCCCATGAGGGTCTAATTTTGTAGGTGGTGAACTCCTTTGCCTTGGCTTCACGGGGCTTTGATATCAGATAAAAACATAAGGAGAATCTCTGGAAAGTCCAGCTGTTGCCATGAGATTGGTCATAAAGGAAGGCAATTTCCAAACATGGTTAGCGATGCAAGTAGCTCTCTGGGATGTCCCATGTCTGACTTGGATGGAACTACTTTTTTAAACATAGATTTGAAAGGCTGGGCTCATAGACCAATTAACTGTCAATACAGTGCCTTCCTGCACCAGTATCAGATTTCTGTGGCTAACTAGAGCCATCTGTATACAAGTGTGTATATACTTCAGTTCCCTCATGACCGCTCAGCAGTAAAGCTGCATAAAACCTCCAAAACACCTGCGTTTTTTTCCTACCAAATGCATCTTGCAACTGAAAGAAACTAATTCTCTTTATCCTCACAAAAAGGTTAAGCCTTTCAGAAGTCTCAGTTATGTAGCCAAGCCTTTAATTTTGCAAATGCTCTTAGGTTTTGTTTTTAGGACTGCAACATCTACTTTTTGGCTCACTCCCATGACCTACTGTACTTTCTATGAAAACTAGTTAAAACCCCCCCCCAAAACTCCAGCATGCTTTCAAGTTGCATTCTTTTCCCTAACCAAGACTCCCTAACCAAGAGTTTAGAGAGATGTTTGATGACTTCCCGCAAGAATTGAGAGTTATGGTTGATCTTGAAGCCCTAGGGTCAGATGAGATGACTTCATTGCAAAATTGCACATCACACCTGGCTTATTCCATATTACTGAAGCAGAGAACAGGCAGTTATTTTAGGCACGCCTTTCACAGTTGACATGGGTGCCCTTCTCCAGCTGTAGCAATTTCTGAACAAGAGGTGGACAAGTGGCACATTTCAGCAGTCCCAAAGATAGGCAGTCATTAATAAAATGAATGACATCAGTGGGATATGGAGAAAAGTGCATGCAATAAAAACATGGTAATGTTCCAGCAACCACAGGAAAAGCCCTTGGGTTGGTTAAGAGCTTGTCTTATATCAGCTCTGTTGGAAATGGGATTTTTTTTTTTTTGCCCTTTCAGTGCCATACTTACATTGTGATAAGCAAAAGTCAGAAGAACTTTTAAAGCACAGCAAGTAGAGGTGCTAAACATCCAGCATATTGTAGAACAGGGACTTTCCTATGCTGTGTTTCCATATTAGCAGCCTGTGTTTTCTTCACAATTATAGTAGGAAATGTTTGTATTATGGTGCTGCTGAAAGGCCTAAGTTGTGGTTTGAATTGCTGTGCTGGGCGCTGTACAAGTGCAGAAGTGTTGCCTAGAAGGGCTTTTGTGATGTGGAATAAACTTGTGGTACTTTGTGTTTACTGTTGTTTAAATTGAGCTGTCATCTAGTTGTTGCAAGATATTGCAGGGATTTGTGCAACCAGTGATGTTGATCTTTATGTTTGGGTGGAAGCTGAAAGTTTGTATACAGTGATAAAAGTGGTGGAATTTGATTTAGGAATTTTATGTGGATTTTTAATAACTTTTATATAGCAGCATAAATTTGCAAAGTAAACAATGTATTCCCTGTCTGAAGAGCATAATTAAGGATCAGCATGAGAAGTCTAGTTTCAGATACAAATGAGTACAAAACCCCATCTCTTTCACATATATAGACTGAAGAAAATGTGGGGAAAGATGACCAGGTTGGTGAAGCTCTAAAATACTCCAGGAATGACTGCCAGTCACCAGTGTCTCTTCTATATCACATGTTAGTGCTAGAGTCTTTTGGAAAAGAAACTGTCTCAGACATGAACTGCTACAAAGGTGGAAACATTCAGGGCTTGCACAGTACTTTGAAAAATGCTTATATAGGCATATGAACAGCAAATGAGCATCTGTTTCAGCCTTCAGTAAATCAGAGAAGAAGGGGTTAAGTGATCTCCGTAAGAAATTGGTTTAGTCTTTCTTCTCATGATGCTTTGGAAGTACCGATCACATACAACTCTCAGCTGAGGACAGTGAGAAGGGCTAGGGACACAAACTGGTTTAAGTGATCAGAAACTAGTTTAAACCTGTAACAGCACAGAAGTTCAGTGCACATAAATGTGCGGGCCGGGAGCGACCCGAGCCCTTTTCCGTGCTGCACACGGGCTGTGGCCAGCAGCCCGGGCACGCTGGATCGGAGAGGGAGGGCGATGAGCTGGAATTAGGCACAAACGCTTAGCGGTAGTTTTAAAGATTGTTTACTTACACCGAGATGGCAGTGGTGTAGGCTGGAAACCTTGCTTGAGTTGCAGTTACAGACAGGAAAGAAGAGAGGCGGACAAGAGTTCTAAACTCGTGAACTCTAGCCCAATCCGGCTGAGAGCTCTAAACACGCGAGCCTGTCGTGTCAACCGAAGAAAGTACTCGTCCGAAAGAGCTCTGAATAAACTCTCACGAAGTTTGCTAGGCTCCGTGGGTCCTTCTGCTCACTCATCCACACGAAGTTTGCTAGGCTTCGTGGGTCCGGTTCTTTTGCGCGCAGGGAGGGATACGTCTAGGCTGCGATTGGCGACAGGGAGAGGCTAGAGGTTGATCAGACCTCTGTTGCCTGCTTGAAATGCGTTGGGTCCGTAAGGATCCGCAGCGCTTAGAGATCTTCACACAGCGTGAAGTCTCCTCCTCCTCCCGGTGTTCGTGGAGTCCTCCAACTTGGGCGGAAACCAGTCAAGCCTTTTATACGGCTAGCAAGCCAATCACTAGCTGCCACGGGGGAAAAGACACCCTGCAAAGAAAGCTTCAAATTGGTGGGAAATTCTCCCTTGCACCGGGGTTCTCTTTTGTAGCAGAAAACTCCACCGTGCAAAGAAGCTATAATTTAGCGGGAACAATTTAGCAGTGCCGAAGCACACAAAAACAAAAATCACACCCTTTGGGTTGTGACCATAAACAAGTTTCAAAATGGCTGAAAATGGTTTAAGATAAAACTGGCTGAATGTAGTATCAGACTTAACTGATGTAGGTCAAACTGGTTTAGGAAACTTCTGTCCCAGACCCCTTCCTGGTTCAAGTTGAATCAGAGTCTCCCAGCATGCTTTGCAGCCCTGGGCTGGGCTGGGCTGTGTGCTACAGAGAGCAGGGCTGGACCCTCCCCTCCGCTCCCTAGCTGGAGCAGTAAGGGCTGGCGCACTGGCCCCTCCAGGCAAACCCCAGCTGGGGTCCAGGCCCAGGAAGGGGGGTTAAGCTTGCCTTCCCCTGAGTACAGAGCTCCCCTGCCCTGTCTTGCTTACTTAGTGCTGGCTGTGTGTGTGGACTACAAATCTGGAAGCAGGAAGAGGAAGTGATAAAAGGAGGCTAGATAAACACCTGGCCAGGGTCTTTTGACCTCAGCATTCTTTCCTGCCCATGGCAGGGGGTCGGACTTGATGATCTGCTCAGGTCCCTTCCGACCCTACCAGCTATGAAACTATGAGCAACCCCGCAGAGTCCTGTTGTTGTGATTCTGGACTGCAAATCCCAGTGACCTCAGGGGCAGCAGGAAGAGGAAGCGAACACACAGCCCATGCTGGCTACATGCCAGAGAGCCGCACTCTAGTGCTTCCTGGCTTGAGCCACTACAGGCGTGTGGCTGCATTTTCTGAATCAGAAGTGATTGTCTGGTCATTTGCTTATTGGTTCAATCTTTGCAGCTTAGACTAACCTGCAAAGACTGAATCAATTCAGCCTCAGGCTTTTGGACTGTCTGTACTTAGCCAAGGTGTTTTAGTGCCTGTGATAACCTGGCTCGTGTGTATAGGGTGGAAATGCCTGTTGCAAAGTTCATCTATTGAATTTTTTCAATAGAAAGCGGTGGTTGACAATACATGACCAGCTCTTTGGCTAGTATAAATTTGACATATAGCTCCCAGTGACTTCAGTGGAGTTATTTGCTATTATACCAGCTGTAGACATAGCTTTAGAGGGAAGTGCCGATTACCACTAGAGCTTTTGAGGTGTGTGTGACTAAACTGACCCTTTTTTAATAGGGGGATTACTATAGAAGCTGTGTATTAAGATCTGACGCCTATAATTATTTATCTTAAAAACTGTCCATCTGCTGAGCACTCAAACCACTTAATTATCTGAAAGTCACGATACCTGTCACTCATTTGTTGTTCCAGGCTGAAAGGACAGAGTCACTCCCAAAGACATATTATTAGAGGAAATTACTAGTATCCTTGGCTCAGATCTCGCTAAGAAACAAGATTATAGATGGATAATGTTACCATTGAAGGTCGATCACTTTAATCTTAGCCTAGCAGGCAGGCACACTTTTAAGAAATTAAACAGCCATTAAAATTTTACATTAACATTAAACATCCAGGTATTTAGGGAGAAAAAAACAGCCCAAATATAGAATCATAGAAAGTTAGGGTTGGAAGGGACCTCAGGAGGTCATTTAGTCCAATCACCTGCTCAAAGCAGGACCAGCCCCAGCTAGATCATCCCAGCCAGGGCTTTGTCTAGCTTCGTTTTGAAAACCTGCAAGGATGGAGTTTCTACCATCTGGGTAACTTGTTCCAGTGTTTTACTGCCCTCCTAGTGAGAGAATTCTTCCTAATATCTAACCTAATTTCTAAGAGGTTTCTAAGATAACTTAAAAAAGCTAACGTCCTCAGTGACCTGGACTTTGCTGTACAGTTGCATTTTGTAGCAGGACACTAAGGTGCCTGCTACTGAGAAGAGCGCAGAAGACTCCTCAGGTGCTGGTTGCCAAGGCAAGGGGAGCCAGCAAACGACCCACACCTGCCAGCGGTCAGCTGGCTATAAGAGGCAAGGCCTGGCTCTTATGAGGAGGAGGGGAGCCGAGACTGGAGGCAGTTGCTGACCGGTATCTAAGACAGTAGGAGTTCCCTGCCAGAGAGAGAGAAGCTCCTGGAGCATGATACGAGGAGAAGCCTGATGGCAGGTACTGCTTGCAGATTAAAGGATAGTAGCTCCAAGATGGCTGAGCAATGTCGGTACGGCCAGGTGGCTTAGGTTTAAGTTATAGCCAAGAGGCTTGAGTTTGTTGCAGTTTGTTTGACACCGGTGGTTTGGGTGAGGCTAGAAGGGGATGGAGGAGGCCTCATAGGGGACTCACGGTAGAGTGAGGACCCCAGTCCCAGTGAGGGCACGGAGTTTGGGGGTACAGACCCCAGCTTCACAGCAGAGCCCGTGAGAGAGGGCAGCCTCGCAGAGGGAGGAAGAGCCTGGTGAGAAGGGGGGCGTATAGAGAAGGCCCGCAAGGCCTAGACGCCGGACACCCGGAGCAGGAGAACTGTGGCCAAGTGGAGGAGCGGTAGCCTCCCTATAAAAACACATATCATCAAAGTCGTGGCGGGCGAGAATAGGAGGATGCAAGTCCGAAGCTTGGCACAGTAGAGGAGGCGGCAAGGGCTAGCACGGCGACCCTGCCGTCCCTCCTGTTACACATTTCATTGTCACCTTTCACTCCTTGTATGCCAGTGACAAATATCTACACAAGGTCCTGAGAAAATCAGTGTAAAATTACTGATGGTAGAAATCCCATTGCAGAATTGTAGAGTTGGAAGGGGTGGCCCCCTTGTCATCTGCTACTTGGTTCCCTACCTTAGAGCAGCATTGGTTTTATTTTTCCTGGTTCAGTTCCTACTGGCAGGACTCCTGGTCACCAACCGCCGTATTTCTAATCCAGCTCTGGGATGAACTAGACTTCCCACATCTCTGAAAAAGTTGAGCATGACATTTTCAAAGATAAAAGCACCTACTATGAGAGTGCCACATGCAATACGAACACCCTTTTACCACCAATCCCTATCAACCTAGTTCCCTTCCCATTCAGTGCTTAATCCAAATGGAGAGAAGCATTAGAGTCTTGACAGTCTTCCAAGGTTGCAATTGCTCTTTGTATGAAAGGTGCTCGGGCAATGTCCCAGACTTCCCCTGTGGACTTCAGGAGCTTCAAACAATACCTTCTTGCACTGGACAGAGAAGAGCAGTGAACACCATTGCTGCTACCCTCCTGCTGGCATTTTGGTTGGTAAATGCAGCTTTTGATCCAATAAAACTTCATAGGAGGTACTTCTACTAGAGGATATAGTGCTTCTCAGGATCTAGTACTTCTCTTAGCCTTGGCCAGGTCTACTCACCTGTATGCATTTATCCTTGCACACCTCTCTTGGGTCTCTCTGGAAGCATGGCAGGAGGCTTGAGTGACAGGGTTCGAGTTCTAATGGACTTTCTGCTGCCCACTGGGACCTGCTGCTTAGGTTGTGGAAGCTGATACAGCCCATTGAGTGAACCTACAGACCAAGATTTTGCCAAGAAAGATATATGTGAGGAAGACAAATGTCCTTCCTCTTTTTTTGCACAGAGTAGAAACCAAGGCCAATGGATTAAGTCAGTTCTCCAAGGACACAAATAGGGAATAGGACATCTTGGTGCTAAGATTAAAGAATAGGGAGGTGTACCTAAGTACTGGCTCATCTATAAGGCTGTGCTACAGAGATAAGCTAGGTATATTGTTGCACATGCATTGATGGATGTGAAGAGACTGCAGGATATATCTGGGATTTGTCACAGTGGAAGAACGGAGGCCTTGATCCAAATCTTCTCCGAGCATGAGCACCTACATTCTTGACCCTACTTGGAGGCCGTGTCCAGACAAGTGTGGACCTGCAGTCTGCAGTGCCGCATGCCACACATGCAGGCATTCCCCGTGCTGCTACTTCGCAGTGTGTGTGTGTGTGTGTGTGTGTGTGTGTGTGTGTGAGAGAGAGAAGGGGTGGAGTGGGGTGGTTCTTGACCCCAGGAGGTCCCTGGGTCAAAAAACCCCATGCCTAAAAAAATGGCTGTGCATGCTCCTGGATGAAGCCATGCTCTAACTGCTGGCCAGGCTCCATGCTGCAGGAGTGCCACCGCTGCAGCCCTGGGAGGTCCCCAGGACCCCAGGTAAGCCTGCTGGTAAGCTGGTAAGCCTCTCCTACCCCACTCAGGGCAATGTACATGGTACAAGCATTCCCCAGGGACAAGGTGTGCCGCTGCTACTTGTCCCTGGGGAAACGTACATTCCCGTTCTTGGGGATGTGCCCAGAATGTCCAAACTAGTCTCCAGTGCCAATGCCAGTGGTGTACTTGGCCTGAGGCAACTTTTACTACCCACCACTTTTCAGGGAAGTTGAAAAAGGAATGATGTCTCTTAGAATCTCCCCATGTCGATGAACTAGATGAGTGTGATTCAGTCAGCCGTCTTATAGCCATCAGGAATAAAATGCAAATTATAGTTAAAAAATTTAGTTGATCAAAGCAGAGAGATTTAAATTGTGAAGTGGCCCAAAGCTGTCAGATTTGGAGTTAGTTTGAGGTCGTGCAGTGGCAATGCGATTAGGGAGGCCAAATACAGAGACCTGGGACATAATACAGCTGATCTGTTAAGGCCACATGGCTGAAATAAATAATAATGATAATAAATCACTCTTTTGCTTCCAGGCTCCCCCCAATCTCCTGAAGTTAATCAGAACATTACAAAACACTAGCAAATGTTGGCCTCAGTAATAAAGCTTTCAAAGGCAAGCTCGAGTCTCCTCTAGTCAAATATTACAGGAAAGTACCTCTGCAAACTTCAGATCAATGTTGGTAACTTCAGATGCAGTGAAGCTGTGATTATTTTCGTTGTATTTTCTCCTCGATGGGATTTGGTACCTAAGTTATTAGCCTCATAATGGGTGAAGGAATATACTGGTCAAGGGAAATCACGTGAAATACAAGAAGGAAATTTGTTCTGGTTCAAATTAGGAGCTTGGTTTCACTGGATCTCATCTGCAGCTGTGGCACTTTATGGGGGGAGTGGGCGCCCAAGGATGTGTGAGGGGATGAGCATGCTAATGGCTTTATGTCCCTGCCTGCAGATCTTGCAGGATAGCTTTTAACAGGCATAAAATGAATGTGTACTAGCACTAAATAATCTTGTTGATCAGCCAGTGAACTGTTCCATCATTGTGCACGACCTGCTTGAATTAGATAGGTGGGCCCTGGGTTTAGGCTTCTCAACCTGATTAAAGGGAGAAGGAAGCAAGAGTTTCACTTAACGATCTCAAGTTCTTGTGCTAATATTAATTCAGCCTCGCAGCATTATTGTGTCCATTTTACAGATGAGTAAGCTGGGCTGCAGAGCAAATGTGGTAAGAGAAGAACAAGGAGTCTGGTCGTTGGTAGTCTGGGTGCTACAATTCAGCTGGTGCTGTCTGATCCAAAACCCACTGAAGTTAATGGCAAGGCTCCCACTGGACTTGTTCTCCAGATCGGGGTACTTCTGTCTTTGCTGCCATTCCTCAGTAGAGTGGCTGTCTCCATGGAAATCCTACTGAGACAAGGAACTTGGTAGAACAGAGCTCTTTTAGCTCGTAATCTTTGGGTCATGTAAACTGGGAGGGAATCTGAATAGGTCACCCAAGCCAGCCACCTCCCTGCAGCAGGGCAAGGTTGATTAAATTATTTTGTGCAGCTGTCTACTCCATTCCTGTGCATCTCCATTAAGGAGGATAGCACCACGCGCTCTGGCCACTTGTTTTATTGCCCTAATCCTTTTCACACTTACAAAGATCTTCCTAATAAACAGCTTCATTGTTTTGCTTTTGCAGCCCAAGCTCATTACTGCTACTACGGCGCTCTTTGCATTTAGTGGCTAGTGAGAAAAAAATCCTGTAATTAATTTTCTCGATAATGCTTGTTTCAAGAGAATTTATTGAGGCTTTGGGCAGAGGTAATGGTTCCTAGCATCTCGGCAAAGGCTTTGCTCCTGCCTTACTGGTAACAGCTATGCCTTAGCTACAGGCACCTTCACAACCTTGCTGTGCTGGTGGTGTGCGTTGTAGAAATTTCAATGACTTTAGCTGACTGCCTTATGCTGTGAAAAGCCTATAGGCTGAGGGAATTATAGCTTCAGACTCTTCTTCCTTGCCACCTCCTCAATTACCGTATTCCCATTCCTTTCCTTTCTCCTTTTTGCTTCCCATTTTGTCTTCTGCATTTGCTGTTATCCCAGACAGTTCACTGCTGAGTGACAGGATGGAGACGTCTCTCAGGAATCCTCCTTTCCTCTCTCCTCATCTTCCCCATCATCATTAGTTTCCATGCTGATAGGTTATTGGTTAAAATGAGAGGCATGATAATGGCAGTATTCAGACTGATAACCTTGTATACACATGGTGTTCCTGTGAATGGATGGTATAAAAATGATTGCATATTTACATATTTAGCCATTAATTGATGGTCCTGTTAGTACTGGATAAGATTACCAGGCTGGTTTTCCTCTGATAGACTTTAAAAATGAAGACAAGTAATATCTGTGTACTTAATTAGATGTGTGTCCACTTTTAAAAATTTGGCATACCTCAGGCAGAATAGAGGAAAAGAAAATGCCTGACCTGAGAATAACCAATGCAAGAGGTTAGCTAGGAAAAAAGGGTGTCCTTCTTTGACACAGCTTTCCCTTTATTTATCTACGTAATATTCTTTCAAGAAAATCTTATTTTTCTTACTAATTAGTGAATCCCTAGTTGCCACTAGTGGGAAGCTGTATTTCAGTGAAGTCTGTTGTTGCACATCTGAAGAGTAAGGCAATTAGCTGTAACATACACTAAAGCTGATTCTCCAAAGTTATACAAAATGTTTAATGAGACAATTGGGATGGATACGATGGGGATCCAAATGCACTGCAAGTTGCTTGCTGTTATTAAACCGAGGACATGTGCTTTGGAGAGAATCTCTTAAAGCTGCCAAACTTTTTTCCCCTCCTCCCTCCCAATCAGATAGCAAACCTCGTAGGAACAGATTTTTTTTTTTTTTTATAGAACATTTTGATCTGTGTAGAGCTCAGTAGTGCTAATGTACTGAAACGCCTTTCGGGGTTTTCTCTTGCCACCTGGTTCATCATGGGGTTCAGCCTTGCCGTAAGGACTAGCCCCCATCCTCAGGGATTTCTTGATTTTAGCAGAGATGTATGTACCCAAACCCTTTGGGCTGCCTTGAAAAATGCGCTGTAGAAGGCTGCTTGTTTTGAAGGCTCATCTGTTCTTTTGAGGGCTGTGTTTAGTGAGCGTGGTTGTCATTTTAGTTAACAGAAGGCGTATTATCAAGTAAACACACTTCTAGTCCCTTCATCCAACAGCCTGATGGATCCATGTTCTGAGCTCACCCCGTCTAGCGGGCAGAGCATGCAAGGTATGTGTTTGAAAGCAGCCACTGGGGAATTGTCATGGCATCATCCAGCTGATCTGCTCGTTGAGGGCTCTGCCTTAGTGCACTGTCCTTCAGGGATCCAAGGTCCCTTTTTGCATAGGATTTGAAGGGTACTGCCACTTGGGTAATGGTTCTTCTAGTGGCTGTAGGGCATGTGGGTTTCATTGTCGCCACACAAATGAGCTGAGGAAAGGAGTTAGTTAGCCCTGCTAATGTTAACGATGCCTCATTGATATTCTTTTGTTTAGTGAAGAAGCCTGTCCTTGGATTTAAGAACGCTTGGCTAAAGATGGGCTGCTAGTTCGGAGCCATTTGCACCCTAAGTAAATGATTCCCTTCCACGTATTGGATATAACTGACTCAATGTTGCTTAGCTTCCAATCCCAGTGGTACAGAGAGAGGACCTTAGATGCAGGTGTAGCAGTGGACATAGTTTTTCTGGACTTTAGGAAGGCCTTCGACGCTGTCTCTCACCCCATTCTCATTAAAAAACTAGGGGACTGTGGCGTTGACAACTACACAGTCAAATGGGTCACTAACTGGCTGGAGGGCCGTACCCCGAGAGTGGTGGTGGACGGGTCATTTTTGACCAGGAGGCACGTGGGCAGTGGGGTCCCTCAGGCCCGCACTGTTCAACATCTTCATCAGCGACTTGAACGAGGGGGTAAAAAGCACCCTGTTCAAATTCTCAGACGACACTAAGATGTGGGGGGAAGTGGGCACGCTAGAAGGGAGGAACAGGCTGCAATCGGACCTAGACAGGTTACAGGGGTGGGTGGATGAGAACAGGATGGGTTTCAATACTGACAAGTGCAAGGTGCTGCACCTGGGGAGGAAGAACCAGCAGCAGACCTACAGGCTGGGGAAGTCCCTTCTCCTCAGTGCAGAGGCAGAGAAGGATCTTGGAGTCATTATTGATGCCAAAATGAACATGGGCCAACAGTGTGGGGACGCGGTCAGGAAGGCCAACCGTACCTTGTCATGCATCCACGGATGCATCTCGAGCAGGTCCAAGGAGGTGATCCTCCCCCTCTATGCGACACTGGTCAGGCCGCAATTGGAGCACTGCGTCCAGTTCTGGGCGCCGCACTTCAGGAGGGATGTGGACAACATGGAGAGGGTCCAGAGGAGGGCCACTCACATGATGAGGGGTCAGCAGGGCAGACCCTACGAGGAGAGGCTACGGGACCTGAACCTGTTCAGCCTCCACAAGAGAAGGCTGAGGGGGGATCTAGTGGCCTGTTACAAACTAGTCAGGAGGACCAGCAGGCATTGGGGGAGTCCCTGTTCCCCGAGCACTACCAGGAGTGACTAGAAATAACGGTCACAAGCTGGCAGAGGGTAGATTCAGACTAGACATCAGGAGGCGCTACTTCACGGTCAGGGCGGCTAGGACCTGGAACCAACTTCCAAGAGAAGTGGTGCTGGCTCCTACCCCGGGGGTCTTTAAGAGGAGGCTGGGTGAACACCTTGCCAGAGTCGTTTGACCCCAGTACTCTTTGCTGCCACGGCAGGGGGTCGGACTCGATGATCTGCTCGGGTCCCTTCTGACCCTACCAACTATGAAACCATAAGATTGTTGGACTGAGAATTTAGTTCTCATTTTTGTTTTGGAGAAGTCAGAACACGGGATCCTTGCACCAATGAGGGATAAAGCCACAGAGCGATCCTACACCCATGGGGTTAGGCTATACCGTATCTGCCTTCATGCATAGGTATGGTTCCACTTGTGGAAATCAGCATTTATTTAAAAAAAAAGAAGACATTTGGACCCATTCCTAGTCCCATTGACTGAAGTGAGAGCAGGACAAGTCCCATGTGGTCTGAACTGTGTGCGCCTGTTCACTATTTAGATCAATTTATTGATCACCTTTTTTCTTTTTGTGAAGAGAATGAAATGAGGAGTGGGTCTTAGGGCCTGGGAAAAGAGGTGGCTCAATCTTTGGAGGTGCTGAGAGCCCCTCTGGGCAGCACTTCACTCAATCAATGTGACCCTAACACAGCATTTATACCAAATTCAAACAAGTAATGTCTTGGAAGAAATAACAAACCAGAATGAACACTCTTAATGCTTGCCTGGAAACATGATTGCCTCCCTAAACTAAAATGCATCGTAGAAAATTTAAAGAGGCATTTCATAACTTGAAAATGGATACATTTTCCCTTAATTAATGCTAATGTATTCAAGGAAATTCTGTGATCTAACAGTGCTGATGAATGTAAGCATTAAGACAATCAAGACCTAGTTTCTTGATCATAGAATGCAGAATGGCTACATTTTCTTGCTATTTCACTTGCGTTTTATTGCTCTATTTCTAATGGTCATAAAATGTTGTTTATTCCCATTCATTCATTTGATCCCTATTTTAAAGACCATTTTTTAAAAATCCACTTTTCCTAAAGCAGCCCTACCTCTGGAGATAAGTGCTTTAAAAGGAAGCACTCCTTCACCTCAAGGTTTTCCATCACATTATAAAGCAAAGGCAATTTCAACTTGGAAAAATTGCTGAAATAACTGACAAATGATGGGGCTGATTCACCATTGCATTATTCTTGATTGAAGCCAGTGAAATCAATGGTCCCTTAACTCTCTTTTTTTTCCTTTTTTTTTTTTGCCATCATATGGACTCTTTCTAAAAAGCGGGTATCTCTAGCTTCTGGAATGGCAAACTATCTCATATTGGAAATATTTAGGTAGCAGCATGGGGTGGTGTATTTTAAATAAGAAGGGAGATGAGAACTGCAGTTTTGAACTCGGAGGCTCAAATCTACTCTTTTTCACTTTTCATTAGATGTCTTTTAAACACGTCCTGTACTTATTTTGATTCTGCTTATTACTAGCATCAACCCAGGGCAACTGCAGTCAGTGGTATTGCTCCAGCTGTACAGCAGCACAGCTGAGGTCTGAATCTTGCACTTTGATTACATATGTATACATTTATCTAAATGGGGTAATATGGTCATTTGTGGATGGAAGACAGATGTGGTGCAAGCCTGTATTTTTCCATTCTTTTGTCTATGCATTGTGTCCACTAAGCTTGTATGCAAGTGGATTATCTTCCAATTCAGCAACTATACTGTCTAATCCATTAATTAGTGTATTAGTAAGGTCAGCCTTAAAGCTTTCGCTGAGAGGTTATTCCTTTTTTGCTGCCTTGCTTATTATTAGCCTTGCACTATGTTCTGATACCTGTAAGGGATGTATTTTCTCTCTCTGTCTCTCTTGGGTGGAGGAAAACTTGGTGATATAATCAGGGATCCTCGTTTTCTCCGATTTAAAAAAAACAACAAAATCCCCAATTTTTGGATTAAAAAAACCCCCCAAACCCCACAATCCACATTTTACTGTGATCAAAATGAAACGCCACTATATGTATGTATATATGTATATGTTTCATAGTAGCTAGGGTCAGGAGGGACCTGAACAGATCATCTAGCCTGACCCCCTGCCACAGGCAGGAATGAATGCTGGGTTCACAAGACCCCAGACAGGTGATCATCCAACCTCCTCTTGAATTTGCCCAAGGTAGGGGCGAGGACCACTTCCCTGGGAAGTTGGTTCCAGATGTATGTATATGTGTATGTGTATAATTTGTGTATATATATAATTTGGAAAAATGTGGATTGTAGGTTACTTTTTTTTAACCCAAAAATTGGGGATTTTTTTTTTTTTAATCACAGAAGACCAGAATCCCTGGTGATAATACTCATAACATTTAGGCACTGAATCAAAACGAAGGTCAGCACCATGAGCAGGCAGCTCTGCCATTGCTCATCAGTACTTACCTGCAGTGCTCCTCTCATACCAGTGTTGAGCCCATCATGTGTAGTAGTTTTATAGTGTGGTAAAGTGTTTTCAGGAAAACAATTTGCTACTGAGCTAAGATCTCATTATGGATCGAGAACCTTGGGCTGGGCCTCGGAGACGCGGGGTATCTGTTAACATATGTTTCGGAGCCTAGTGTGTATGTATGTGTGCATTCTGGGGGAAAAACAATTACTATCTAATCAAGCACCTGAAATTCACCCATGACTACAAGGTTATTTTACTGAAGGTCCAGATATAAAATCACAAATTGTTTTGCTGAAATCCATGATTTAACCTCCAATCTGGAGGAGGCAGTTTGTTTTTATACCCGATATCTTATACCATTTATTTTTAACCCCCTTGGTAGAAGAGACATTGTGCCGATGTCTAAAATTGTGGCTGCTGCCCTGGGTGGGATATCTTTGTCTGTGAGGTCAATGTTTCCTACCCCGTGACTCTCTTGCAGAAGTCCCAGGCAGCATTAACCACTCGTATGGTTAAGGGCCTACAGACCAAGCCCTACGAGGAGAGACTAGAGAAACTGGATCTATTCAGCCTCCGCAAGAGAAGGTTGAGAGGCGACCTTGTGGCTGCCTATAAGTTCATCACGGGGGCACAGAAGGGAATTGGTGAGGTTTTATTCACCAAGGCGCCCCCGGGGGTTACAAGAAATAATGGCCACAAGCTAGCAGAGAGCAGATTTAGACTGGACGTTAGGAAGAACTTCTTCACAGTTCGAGTGGCCAAGGTCTGGAACGGGCTCCCAAGGGAGGCGGTGCTCTCCCCTACCCTGGGGGTCTTCAAGAGGAGGTTAGATGAGTATCTAGCTGGGGTCATCTAGACCCAGCCCTCTTTCCTGCCTGTGCAGGGGGTCGGACTCGATGATCTATTGAGGTCCCTTCCGACCCTAACATCTATGAATCTATATGTAAGTGATGGACCACAACATAGGTGGATACAGGGCCTGCGTTGAGCGTCAAAGCAACTGTTTCACTGAGGCTGTTTAGAAACCATTTAAATAAAACCAGGGTAAGTTTGATTAAAAAAAAAAATGTTTTATTACTAAAGAAAGTTGAAACAAACCATTCTGATCCTTTTTCTCCCCCCCCCGCAAGAATATTTTTTAGCTCTTCTGATCCAAACAGTCCAGCAAAACTGATGGAAATTCATGAAACAATTTGGTTGACCTGAATCTGCATTTTGATTTAAAAGTTTTGAAACATTTCCCACAGAAACAATCCCAAAGGTCATGGGCAAGATCGTGGCATGCTGTGACAAATATTATGAAAAGGCTTGTTTGCTTTGTTCATAATTAAAGAAAGCAATGTGTAGGGAGCATCTTTGAGTCACTTAACCACCTTTCCACTTTTATTTAATGTCTTTAACAGAGGCGGGCTTTGGGACCTCCATTTCCCAGCTCCAAGGTTCTGGCTTGTGTGTCCTTGCAGTTGTAGCTTTATCATTATGCCTGCTCCCAAATCACTTCCTCAGGCGAAAGCTCCCTGGGAGTTCGGGATTGAGCCCCAACTTGCACTGGTAGTTATTGCTCATTGTACCCGTGCTACTTTCTCTTGTGGGAAGATGGTTGCGAAGAAAGAGCATGCACAGTCTCTAATACCAGAGAGACTACTTCTGTAACTGCTCAGTGGTGTGAATGAGGGGTTCACTAGCACTCCCTAAATTTTAGCTATCTGAAGTTGGGGTATGGCTGATCTGAGGGGAAACTACCTACCGTTACCCAAATACTGGCAGCTGGTCAGTGTCTCTCTAGTTTGAAGCGAGGCAAAAAAATAAAGCAACACTCCTGCCAACTGGAGTTGGTGATGGAATTGTTTCTGCTATTATGATAAATGGTCCATCTGAACCTAATTATTTTGTTTTAACTGAATTCTTTCAATGTGCCTTGAAGCTACAAGTGAAGATTCACCTTTACATCTCTCTTCCAAATAGAAAGCATAGACGCACTTAATTTTCCTATAACCTTCAGCTGGTTCAATGCTAAGCCTGCAGTGCTAAAGTAGTTTAGTGCCCTGTTAATTATTTTGGAGGCCTGCGGTGCAAGGTGGTCTGGGAACTCTGCACTGTTACAACTGCACCATGCTGAAACACAGCCATTTATTGAACAGGAAGTAACTTTATGGCACAGCTTTAAACTTCTTAATAAATGGAGCTTGGTTACCAAGGGCAGAATCTCCCCTCTAAGGAAAGTACATCGCCTATGCTTAGTCTTATTAGGAACTAGAGTTTTTGTTGCATAATCCTCTTTTCAGTGCACACAAAGCAACCACACAATGAATAAATAGGGCTTCAGTTATCCTCTGGAGGTAGGTGAGTCCCAAAATACATAAGATGTTAATCAAGTTCCCATACTTCATCTATGCTTTTGCCACGAAGTTGCAGGAAGGAATAACATTATGAGTTTGTAATTTATTTCCATATTCTTTAATCATATTTCACTGGCTGTTTGGTTTATGACCTTTAAAACCACCTTAGATTTAGGCTGATAAATGGATGGCAAATAAATTTAACAATATAAGCAACTTCAGCCTATGGAAGGTCAACAGAGGGCTGTGCAATCGTTGCTTCCATTAATATGTTATATTTCAGTCAAAAGCTTTTCAGTGTTGAAGGTTTTCCGAGGGAGAACCTCTAACTTTGATGAATGGGTTTCTTCTAATAGCTGAATGAGAGAGGGAAATCAAAGCAAGGGAAAACCCACCTTTTTGTAGTAGAGAAAAGAAATTAGCCTAGTGTTATTGGTATTGAATGTGAACAGAATAGTAGCTGAAGTGTGGCGAGATGGAGCAGACGGCCTGCTTCCGAATAAACTGCAGATTTGCACCTCAACCAGCAAAAACTTTCTGAATGTCCCAGCAAATATTAGCTCTTTGGCAGGTAGTAAATAATAGTATTGATATGGGATCTCATCCAAAGCTTGCTGAAGCCAGCAAGAGGACTTGGACCAAGGTCTGCCACATCCCAGGAGAGTGGCCTTACTAAGGGGCAGATGTTCTTCTGGATTTGGTCTCTTGGCAGCTCCTGTTCAAGCTGTTCCATTTGATACCCAGTACTTAAACGCTTCAACCCCCCACCCTTCCTGGGAGGCTCCCTAACCATGGGGCTAGAGAATCCATTTTCATTGTTTTCTTTGCCCCAGTGACTATTTACATTTTCTTTGCAAAGTGGAACAACTTTCACAGGTGAGTGTGGGTGAGCCCCCTCCTCAATGTTTTGTCCCCAATCAATGTAGTTCTTCTGGTTCAGCTGCCCTATTGAAAACTTAATTGCCGTGGAATGCAAATCATTATCCAAAAGGACTTCAAATCCAAGGGCATGTGTAGACAAAATGAGGGGCATTTGTGCACGACATTTTAAAGCAGGTTAAATGCTTTTGCACCGCTTTAATGGTGTTGGTGTTTGCACGCGTCGGCGGCGTATTGCGCATTAATTCCAGCTGCTGTAGCACATTTGGCGGCATAATGCGCCTTAAATGACGTTGGGGTGCAGCAACCTAAAACCTCTGAGGAGTTTTAGTTTGCCTTCCTACAGTCGCAGAGTGAAGCACCAGGCTCCGTGTGGTTCAGGGGCTGTGCAGGCAGCCCATGCAGGCAGCCCAGCAGCAGCCCGGGAAGGCAGGCTCCACTGAAGAGTGAGAGAGGAAAGAAAAAAAAAAAAAGTGGTGGGCCTGATTTGCCCCCCCCCGGTGTCATGTATACCCATGTCTTACCTGCCTCTGCGACAGCGGGGAGGGCGAGCTGTCAGGAGGCAGAGCGATACCTGGACTGGGGGGGGCCACTGCTGTCGCAGACAGAAACACCAGCACCCCTCCTTGTCCCCCCCAGCCCAGGTATCGCTCCACCCACCGGCAGCTTGCCTCCCCTCTGCACTGCTGGAGAGACAGGTAAGACGTGGGTGTACACGCCACGGGGGTTTACTTCACCCTAAATTGAAGCGGTATTTTTAAAAACTCACTGCTTCAATTTAGGACCCCCGTTTCATTTACACATGCATCAAGGTCCTATTTTGAAATCCTGGCTGCAGGGAAATTGGGAGCAAAACTCCAGCTGACTTGATGACACAGGCCTGCCTGCCTCCACTGAAGTCAGGCAGGGCTCTAGCAGGAGTCAGTGGCACGTCCAGGTGGGGTTGCTTGTGGGATCAAGACACTCCATGGAGGCTCATTACCTTTGGTGTCACGTGGAGCAACCTGCGGGATCTGGATGCAAGTCGGTATTTGCTCACAGAAAGGCACTATTCTCTCTGAGTTTTGACATTTAAACACCAGGGGTTTGAGTTAGGGACTTGTTAACTCAACAAAGAGGAACTCTATGAGATTTGGATGTCCAGTCAAAGGGGCATGGCTACCCATCTGAATTTTGCATTTTAAATGCTTTTGCAACAGGCTGCTCTGGAACAACCTAGATACAGAACTGTATAATGGATAAAAAATCTGGGAAAACATTGAATTGCTTGAAGACTAGATGTGAGCAGAAAGGGGCAAATAAATGTCACTAAACTGAATTATTTGCTGCTGATACATTTGCCCAGCTAGGTTTGTAATCTCATTCAGGGCTGGAAGGAAAGCTAGTTTTTTTTTTGTTTCTGTTGCAGTTGAAAGGGTTAAAGTAATGGAGAAAACCACAGAAAGCCTCTTATAGGATCGAGGTGACCTTTCCCTCGTGTTTAAAGCTGTGGTGCTTTTGTGTGAAATAGGAACTAAAAATCTGTTAAAAGCTCCAGTGAGAGAGAGAGAGCAGCAGTCATTATGGCAGAGATACAGGAGCTGAAAGAAAGGAGCATGTTAAAAAGAGGAATTAGAGCTAATCTCTGGTTCCCACAAAAAAAGGTATTGTCACCACAAGGTCCGTTAAAAATCTCTGGTCTCTTCAGTGAAACAAAATTGTTTTTTGCTTCTTCGGGTGGTGGGCAGGATCATGGCTCCTGATAAGGATGTTTTGCACGGCTCCAGCAGGCCAAAGCGGCCTTACAGCTCTTTGAAATGGCCAGCTGAGGATTTCCATGACTTGGAGGAAACCCTCGACGATGTAGACCTAGCCAGACCGTGGTGTTTGGGCATGACCGGGAGAGGAGAGTTTGCAGTAGCATTCTGGAAACCCTTTTGCCATGACAGTCCCTCAGTTGATCAGAGGAGCCCCGAGGCTGCTCTGACTTGCACCAGAAAGCAGGTAAAGAACCGGGACGAGGCACCAAGGTGGGGTTGGTGTTTGTCTCCTACCCTCTCTGGTCCTGCAGCTGACGCCGTCGCAGAGGCACGCAGTAGAAGGGGTTTATAGCATCCAAACTGTGGGGTGAACGTGTGAGGGGCAAGAGAGGCAGTTGTCAATGCCCCTTCCTGTGTATAAACCACCCAGACAACTTTGCCTTCACTTGGGCACCATTCCCACCAGTGGTGAGACTGGCAAAAGTGAACTGTAGCATTGTTACCAGATTTGCCAAAAGACGAACATCTGCCTTCATACCAATTGATTCTTCTATACCAAAAATACCTAATGCAACCAGTAGCCCCCTTTGCTGCCAGCTATAACGTCAGTCCAAGCCTCTGTTGGTATTTCTTTTGGGCACAACACATACAGCCAGGCCAATACAGAAACCAAAGGCCAGATTCTCAGCTAGCGTAAATTGGCATAGGTCTGATTTCAAGAGAGCCTAATTTACACCGGCTAAGAATTTGCCCCCTATTGTCTCTGGTACAGAGAGAATGGGTGGGGAATTGTTTGTTAGTGTATGAATCTCAAGTGGCATTTGCTGTTGATTTAGTATCTCTTAAGTGATATATGATTTCAATTAGGAAACAAAGATGCTTACTGCATCTTTATGATATGTTTGGTTGGACAGAAGTGCTTTGCACAGTCTTTCCGTTTCAGATGAGGTAAACAGGAGCAAAGGCTTTGCAGGTTGCTAACTGCAAAGTTACTTCAATGACAGCCTGGAAAGCCAATTGGATTGAATTCATGTCCTGTGCATCAAAGTCAACAAGAAGTCATTGAATCAGATACTCTGTGGGCCTAAATTGGCCTGGCTGTGGAGGTAACTAATGTATACCATTTGGGGATCTGTTTCACTAACGACAATGCTCTCTGTTGGAAGGAAGCAGAGGAGCTCGACTATGTCACGGGCACTACCGTTGAATGGATATTTTCAGCTCCAGTGATAAGGACAAGAAATTTTTGGGCAGAATGATCTAATTTTTCCCCGTGTTTCTGATGTGAAGTTCACGGGTGTCGCTATGCTGAACATCACAGGCTGTCAGAAGTGCCAAGTGCTCTTGTGCTTGCTAAAATTTTATAGCCGTGTCCATAAATGCAGGGGTCTAGCATTAGTCATGAGAAGAACCTCAGTTTGAGTTAGCGTGCACGCCGGCATAAGAGCTGAGGGCAACATCAAAAGAATTTTAAGCAAGGCCAGTCTCTGTGATGCCTGATTCATTAACATCTAAAAGGGCTTTGTGTAATGGGGATACCAATATATTTCTGGATGGAATTAGCAGAGCGGCTACAGAGAGCTATCGACGTTCCAATTCTGCTGTGAGTGAAGTATCGATGTCCAACGTTAAAGTAACGCTTCCTATTTCAGATGCAGTGTCATTCTGTGCCAGCTCTCTCTGTTCAACGAGGCATAATAACATGCAAAGGGGGACGGGGGTGTTGAAATAGGGCACTTTTATGACCATCCTCACAGTCGTGACGTTGAGATGAAATGACTGGCCTGTGCAATCCATTTCCTTTTAGGATATCCGCAGAGGAAGAGAAATGTTGGAAGTAGGTAGGCAGATGAGGCGGAAGGTAGGTTCCGTTGCTGTGGGCTGGTAGGGGGAGGGGAACAGGTGCACTACGTATGTTAGCTCTGTATAAGCACCAGTGGGGGGTGTGGGCCTTTCCCATCTGTCCTGCATGGCCCTGCATCCTTTGCAGCGAATGTGCGGCAATCCTGAGAGATTCTGAACTTCACTTCCCAGTGCTGATCTCCGCAAGTCTGTGATGATGATTGCATTCTCTGGCTTCTTACTGGGTGGGAGCTGCATGGTGCCTTGCTTCTGTGCCCTTTTGCTTCTTGTCTAGTGGCATTCCTCCTAGGACAACAACTGTTTAAGGTAGATCATCTAACCGAGGCTCTGAAGTGGGCAACACAACAACCTAAGAATCATTCCATCCATCCCTGAAATGCAGGCACCCTTTTATTAATGACCTTTAAAAGCAGAGTTTGAGTTCGAAGGGATGAGACCCAGTCTGTACTAGGAACGGTAGATGGTCTTTGAACTCAAGGTATTAAAATTAGGTTTGACAAACTGGTGCCTAAAGCTAGTAGCAGGCATGCTGAAAAAAGAGGTTAGTCTGAAGTCAGGCAGAAGGTAAGGCAGTTATTGGTTGATCTCTAAAGTGCCACTCTACTGGAAAAAAGTGGCTCATAGTATTCACAGCATGAAAAACCAGAGCTTGTGCTGGTTTGGCAATTACAGGTATAAGTATTAAATACAGGCTGAAGTATTAACATGTAGTTGTATAGGAATTTTAATATCTAGTTGTGTTACCGCATTCCTTGTACACACTTCAGAACTCCCATGTCGGTCATCTGGAGTTTGGGTTGCTCACAGAATGCCGGAGATGGCTTGAAAATGAGGATCTGATGATTAAAACTCGGGCTGGAGCTGATTGAAAGCTGGGTTTGAATGTATGACACGCTGCAGCACTCACACTGTCGATGTGAATGTCCCCAACGATATTGCATTTTTAACAAATTAGCTGCCACTCGCAATAGTATGAGTAGGCTTGTAAAATAAATGCCAGCTGTAATTAAAAATGCTCATTTCAGATGCATGTCTTTGTTTCTTCCTGGTGAGAGATGTTCCTGAGTTTCATCCATATGAACTTTCAAACTGCTGAGCTAAACAAAATGGGCATAGTTTTCCTTTAAAATATTACAGTCAGGTGCTTACAAGCAAATTAAAATTATCTGGGATTGATTAGTATCTTGGAAAGCCCTTTGTAAAGCAAGAGGAAGAGTGATCACATAACTGCTTGTAAAGAGGGATGTTTGCCCTGTTCCCTTGGCAGTGTTTCATTGTTCATATGCTCTTCCCAATCTGCGTGCAGAATGTGCTCTCACGGGAAAGTCATACATCCTTCCACACATTTCCCCTCCTTCCCACTGACCCGGTGCCTTGCTCATTGAGCTGGGCTTGGTGCTAGGGACGACTTTCTCTTTTTATAGAAAAGCAGGAAGCAACTTTCCTCTAGACGGCATAATAGAAATGAATCTACAGCCCACAGGCTGCTTTGTCCCATAATAGCTGGAGTAGCCTCTGTGACCCCAGATATTTCAGAGATAATGAGAACCTCCAAATAGTGCCCATCCCTCGTATGTGCTCCCTTCCTAAGTCTCTGCTGGTGCATGGCCATGCAAAGAGCTCTGGGAGAGCTGGGTTGCAGGGTGGAGAGGCCCTAAACCTTTTATTTCTGTTCCTGCTCTTTGCAGCAGTTTCTGTGCCAAAGCCCAAAGAAGTGACCAGGACTTTTCCCTGCACTAGAGGTAGCCATGGCTTTGCTTATAGTACGCTGGGCCACAGGATGCATCTACACGTGCATTAACACAGTTTGGTTAATGTGCATTAAATCTAGGAGCTCAATTGTGAGGTACTAGGAAAATATGCATTAGCCCAGCTTCATGCACATGAACTAAAGAGCACAGGGCACTTTTACACATGCTCTGGTGGGGAGGATGGGGGCGCTTTACTTAGAGCGGCTCCGACAGGTGCTCTAATTAAAGCACCTCAGCATCTTGTGTGTCAGCATCCCTGTGCCTCAAAACAGCCACAGGAGCACTTGAATTAAGGCTCTTTTGATGAGCTTTAGTTAAAGTGCCCCCAGTGCCATTTTGAAGTGTGGGGATGCTGCTACACAAGATGCAGAGACCGGCAGGAGCATGGCAGTTATCACACTCCAGCAGACTCGATTAATCAATGTGCTATAATTACAGTGCACCGGAGCAGCCTCTGTGCTTGTGTACAGGCGCCCACAGTTTGTAGCGATGCTTTAATGCACGTTAGCCTATTTAATGTGCATTAGTGGAAGTGCACTTTTTTTAGTGACGCTTCAATACACATTAAAATAGGCTAATGCCCATTAAAGCACGTATATAGACGGGTCCGCTGACATCTAAAACGTGCTTAACAGCAGTCCTTGTCTTTTACAATATGAAGTGTGGTTTGTGGTGATCAGAGGTGGCTGCCTGAATCTTTCATCCTGATTCAAAAAGCTGCCCCCCCCTCGCTTCCCCCCCGCTGGGCATGTTGAATGGTGAACTGAAGGAGAGGTGACGGCAGGCTCCCCAGTCTTATGTGATTTAGATGCAGTCCTTTGGGCTCCAGTGAGGAGCCTGTGTAATAATGGGAAATTAATGATATGTAGCAGCCTGCACCTCTACAACAGCTTTCATCTGAGGATCTCTGTGCTTTTACTAATTAAGCCTCCCCACAAACCTGGCAAGATAAGATACTCATCTTAGATGGTAGCAAATTGAGCCAATTACTCAGTCACACAGCCCGACAGTACAGCGATGGGGCTAGGGCTGAGAGTCTTACCTCCAGGCTCTTTGCACTAACCCCTTCTTTGGGCTTCAAGGTGTTTGGGGGCTCTTGGCTTCTCATCATGGCATTTGTGTCTGAATATACCTAGGGCACCATGGTACTGGCTAACATTGCCAGTTCAGCTGCATTTCCCTTGCTATCCCTCTACATTCAACGTGGCTGGAATGAGGGGAACACTTAGGATCGTATACACTACAAAGACCTAAGAAGAGTGAATTAACTCGTGTGTGAAAATACAGTTGCAAGTTAAGGGTAAAAACAATGGATGTTGTACATTGAAACAGAGGACAAGGTCAGAATTGATGTCCCAATTCTGAGCTCTCCAGGGGCTGGGAGGAAGGGAGCTGAAATAGCTGGAGACAGAAAGCTGAGTGACAAGAAGGGAAGGAGAGAAAAAGCAACAGAAAGCAAGGAAGCAGAGACGTACCATGTAAAATGGAGATGAAGCAAATAGGAATTGGAAGGTGAGAATAAACAGGGGCAGGAGAAAGGGCATGCAGAGAAGGACAGAAATAATGAGGTGGGAATAGGAGTTGCCAGGGAGGATTAGACAGAACAGCGCCCCTCTCTCTGTAGAGTCGCTATAATTGACTCAGTCTCTCTCTTATTTCCCTGTTTTCAGAGGCTCATAACCAATCTTTCCAGGCAGATTAAATTTGGTATTGGTTCTCATTTCCCTTTCCAAGCTGACTGAAATTGCTCATTTAAGTGCTTAAAGTTATGGCCAAATTCCAACCCCATTTGTTGCATGGGGTAAAAGTCAGGGCAATATTTAGTCCTTCAAAATAGCCCCGAGTCGATAGACCCTAATACCCATCTCTTGAAAACTTGGAAAAGGCATTCTCGGTAGTAGTCTATGAATGCAAAGTATTGCTATTGATGTGATATCATCTCTGCTTGCATCTGCACAGTCTGTAAGAGAAAGACAGTGCCTTTGATTTGAGTACTGCACTTCTACATGTAAAACAGGCTCTAAGCTCAGAGGCAGCTGCCATTTGGTGCTCAGTTCAGATATGGCATGTTGGTTTACTCATGTGAGCTCCTTCTCTTCCAGAGACTTAATTTTTTTCTTTGTTGCTGTCCCTAATCTATCAGCGAGATAGCTAGATTGAAAAATACTTGGTTTTTTGCCCTTTGTACATGGAAAAAACATAAGAGCATCCATTTATTGTGCTTTCATTATCTGAAAGTTGTTTTTGTTGGTTGTTTTTAAATCTGGTGTGAAATGCAGAGAAGGCTGGAAATTGTTACATATTCACATTGTTTTTCAAGAAGATTAAGATCAGAGTCCCATCCAGTGCCCTTTTTCTGTTATGGACTCAATCGTCTATGGCCGCGTATGTCAGGATTGCAGGATTGTCCGAGTACACCAGACCCGGGGTTTAGCTCGTCCAGTAATTGGTAAGGGCCGCTGCCAGAAACCTGATGCTTCAAATGTCTGTGTGAAAACCCAGAGGAGGCAGATGCTGAATCATCTTCCTCCACCTGAGATCTGTTGCTCATCGCCAATAGTCAGAGGCTGGCTTAATCACTGAAATACAAGGCTTAATATCCCTTGCAGAAGTGCTGCTGTCATTAATTATGCTATCTCTGTGTATTCCTAATAAGTGTTGCTCAGTTAGGTCTCTCCACTTACAGCTGCAGTCCTTGAATAAACATTTTTACCAGTGATCCAAACAAAGATCAGATTTATAATTTCTCTCGCCCTCCCCCTTTCTAAAATTAGGCTTCCTATATATTATTTACACTTGTTTACTCATATCCTGCTGTGCTGAAGATAACAGCGCTGTGTTTCCTCTGCAGAAGGCTGTTGTTTGTCTGCAGTGATGTTCCCCCACCCAGATCTCCCTGTCAGTGCATGCATGTTCTTTTACATGGTGCCCTGAAAGCTAGAAAATTATACATCTGTGATGTGTCCCTTAGAGTTGAGTTGAATTTTATTGAGCATTAGAGGTTCTAATAATAGGGGCAGGGGAATTGCTTGTACGGGCTGCTCTTTGCAGTACCTCTTCCTTTTTGTGCTGCTTTCTGGTAAGCAAGGGTGAGCACAATAGGAGTGATGAAGGCATCGAGGACCCATGGGAAAAGCTGTCTGTCCCTTGGAGACAGGCAGGGCATAATGCTCAATGGGGGTGGTTATGGAAGACAAACCTGGAAATAATCTTCCTTCCCCAGCCCACTGGTGGTGGAAGGGAGTCCAAGTGCTTTTCGAGACTTTGGGAGAAGTGAAGAGGCCTAAAGAGAGGGCCATGTCCCTGTCTTGGCAAATATAAGGGAGAGTTAAACAGAGGCCTAAAACCATGTGAGTTCTTTCAAGAGCAGAGGGAAATGAGGCTTCCATAAAGGAAATATTGGGGGTCTTGTGGGGAAAACAATTAAGCCAGGCCTCATAGTCCCTTGGGCTAAACTGGTCCTTTCTGTGCATCTGAATGTCCTGTGGCAAAATCCCTCACTGTCCCTGGTGAGAACCTCATGCCTGGATCTACAAGTACATCGGCAACAAGAGGAAGATAAGGGAAAGTGTGGGTCCCTTACTGAACGGGGGAGGCAACTTTGTGACAGGATGTAGAAAAGGCTGAAGTGCTCAATGCCTTCTTCACCTCGGTCTTCACAGACAAGGTCAGCTCCCAGACCATTGCACTGGGCAGCACAGCTTGGGGAGGAGGTGAGCAGCCAACAGTGGTGAAAGACCAGGTTAGGGATTACTTAGAAAAGCTGGATGTGTACAAGTCCATGGGGCCAGATGGGATGCACCTGAGGGTGATAAGAGAATTGGCTGATGTGATTGCAGAGTCATTGGCCATCATCTTTGAAAACTCATGGTGATCAGGAGAGGTCCCAGATGATTGGAAAAGGGCAAACATAGTGCCCAGATTTAAGAAAGGGAAAAAGGAGGCTCCAGGGAACTACAGATCTGTCAGAGTCACATCAGTCCCTGGAAAAATCATGGAGCAGATCCTCAAGGAATCCATTTTTAAGCACTTGGAGGAGAAGAAGGTGATCAGGAACAGTCAGCATGGATTCACCAAGGGCAAGTCATGCCTGACCAACCTGATTGTCTTCTATGATGGTATGACTGGCTCTATGGATGGGGGGAGACTGATGGATGTGGTGTACCTTGATTTTTTAGCAGGGCTCTTGATACGGTCTCCCACAACATTCTTGCTGGCAAGCTAAGGAAGTATGGGATGGATAAGTGGACTGTAATGGATAGAAAACTAGCTGGAGCATCAGGCTCAGAGGGTAGTAATCAATGTCCCAATGTCTAGTTGGCAGCCAGTATCAAGTGGAGTGCCCCAGGGGTTGGTCCTGGGGCCAGTTTTGTTCAATGTCTTCATCAATGACCTGGAAGATGGCATAGAGTGCACCCTTAGCAAGCTTGCAGATGACCCCAAGCTGGGGGAAGTAGTAGATACACTGGAGGATAGGGCTAAGATTCAGAGTGACCTAGACAAATTAGGATTGGGCCAGAAGAAATCTCATGAGGTTCAACAAGGACAAGTGCAAAGTCCTGTGCTTGGGACAGAAAAATCGCATGCAGTACAGGCTGGAGGCTGACTGGTGGGCAGCAACTCTGCAGAGAAGGACCTGGGGGTTACAGTGGACAATAAGCTGAATATGAGCCAGCAGTGTGCCCTTGTTGCAAAGAAGACTAACAGCATAGTGGGCTGCTTTAGTAGGTTTGTTGCCAGCAGGTCAAGGGAAGTAATTATTCCCCTCTATTCAGCACTGGTGAGGCCACATCTGGAGTACTGTGTTCAGTTTTGGGCCTCCCACTACAGGAAGGAAGTGAACAAATTGAAGAGAGTCCAGTGGAGGGTGCCAAAAAGGGTGAGGGGGCTGGGGGACACGACTTATGAAGACAGACTCAGGGAACTGGGCTTACTTAGTCTAGAGAAGAGGAGACTGAGACGGGACTTAATAGCAGGCTCCAACTACCTGAAGTAGGGTTTGAAAGAGGATGGAGCTGGACTATTCTCAGTGGTGGCAGATGACAACAAGGAGCAGCAGTCTCAAGTTGCAGGAAGGGAAGTTTAGGTTAGTTATTAGGAAGAATTTTCTCACTAGGAAGGTAGTAAAACATTGGAGCAGGTTATCCAGGAAGGTGGTGGAAACTCCATCCTTGGAGGTTTCAAAACCCAGATAGACAGACAAAGCTGTGGCTGGGATGGTTTTGTTGGGGATGGTCCTGCTTTGAGCAGGGGTTGGACTGGAGGATTTGCTGAGGTCCCTTCCAGCCCTGACTTTCTATGATTCTAATCCCTTTTCTGGGGTGAGAAGTGGCACAGAAGAGCAACTGCTGGTTTAGTTTACCTGTCCCCCCTTGTGGATTTCTGCTCCTGGCAGAAACCTTTCCCTTCTCAGCACATAGCCTTCAAAGCCCTGTCCCATAGTGGGTGTGTCTACACGTGCATCTATGTAGCATTAATTTTACTGTGCAGTAAGTGGGTTTAGGCCAGAGTTAGTCCCAAGTCAGTCCACACAGTGTTACTGCACAGTAAGGCATCTACACATGCGTTACTGCACAGTAACTAATCAGGTGTAAATGAATAACTAATTGGGTATAATTCACGTATCAAATTTACACCCAAGTTGGCATAAGTCGGCAGTACGGGTGTGAACATGTAGATGCCGCCCATACTGGGCAGTAATTTTTGGTTACTGAGCAGTAAATTTGCACATGTAATCGTGCTCAGCGAGTAGGAGAACATGTAGCTATGATGCAGCTGCCTCTCTTTCTCCTTGCAGACACATTTTGCCAGTTTTTTTGCCCCATTGAACTGTGTAGCAGAGAAGCACATGGCTTTTCCCCAAGCAATTATGACACTTCACTGGCTTTGTATGCATCTGACATCTACCTAGAGTGGTAGCAGTAGAAGCTAGCAGGAACAATAATCGATACTGCAGGCAGGATTTTCAGAAGCACCCAACATTGACCTGATGCTGATCCCAATGAATTTAAGAGGAGTTTTACCACTGACTTTGGGAGAAGCTATACCTCTGGATTGTATTTGAAAATCCCAACTTTGGTGAGCGCCAGGAATAGTCACTGTCACTGAACAAAATGAGGGTAATGAGACTGCATGGTCCCAAATTTTGCGTTGTAAAACAGACAGTGCAATGCAGAAGTGTCCCTGCTTTTGAGAGGTCCTGAATACTATCACCCCAGAGGCCCTTGTGGGTACTAACCACCTGACAGAGTCAATTCCCATATGGTCAACTGCATTACTACGGATGGGTGCATCTCTGGCTGCTACAGAAATGGCTTTATGTACAAAAAAAAGAAAAGAAAAAGATTGAACATGTTTTTTAATAACAGTATTTGTCATTGGTGAATGAATGAGGAAAAGGTTAGCACAACATTTGACTGCAGTAAATCTCTGGATGCAAAGCACAATGTAAGCGCAACATATTTTGAGCATTAATTACCAGAAGACATGGCCGTTTGTTCAGCTCACATATGCGTAAGGTTAGGAAGCCCTTCATCAGATGGCATCTGCTGAATATGCAAATTGTGTGGTGCATCCTACTGGGAAGTTCAGTAACTTGAATGTTGCAAAAGTGACATTGCTTATTTAACTAGGAGCCAGTCTGGGGAGCTCCATGCTCCCCAAAGGCAGGAGAGCAGAGTACTTGTAAACCTCCTCTGTAGGTTAACATGAAAATCTAGCAAGTGGGCCCCACCCTGGGGAAGAAAGTGGAACCTGACTTTTCCAGTGGTGCAGCGTGAAAATATTTATCACACGGGTAAAATTTTTCTTTGTAGCAGAAGTTTCAGAGTGACAAAGAGAACAGTTGCTTCAACTTAACTTCTGTGCAGTGGAGGTTGGAGCACCAAGCCTGCTGTCAGTAAAAACCAGCAGCTCTTGCCTTGAAGTGGTTTTGTGTGCATAACACGCACCACAGACTGTTGCGACTGTGCAGAAAAAGGACAGCAACCTGGTTTACAGCATCCAGCTGCTTCCTGTATAATGGGAGTGTCAAACACCTGGCTTCTTGTGGGCTAAGATCAAGTGTAGGGAGCATCTGAAGTCCCAGACTTAAGAGTTTGGGATGGAGGATGCTTGCTTGTAGTATCTGGGGCATCTGAATCCCAAGACCTCCGGGCTTGGGCCTGCATGTAGGATGCCTGCCAATGGTTTTGGGAGTATCTGACTTCCCAGGGTGAGAGCCTGGGTCAGAGGGTGCTTGCTGGTTGTAGTGTCATACATGGTGTTTAGAACGATTGAGTTCTGCTCAATTGGTGATTTGGAACTGATTTGTCTGATTTGACATGAACTATATTAATAAAAAAAATAAATCTGGCCTCACAGACCAGATGAGTGGTACAGAGCTGATCTATGGCCCAAATTGGGCCCATAAACCCCCTAACCCCACATGGGGTACCTTCTATGGCTGGTCTGGGATTTGTGCTATATGTCCCCAGCTGGACTGTGCCATATAGGTTAGGGACAGACATTCAAAAGCCTGAGCTGAATTGATTCAATCTTTGCAGGTTAGTCTAACCTGGCTAGGCTAAACTGGTTTGTAACTGTACAGACATCCCCTCTGGACTGAAAAAATGCAGCAGGCACATACCTGCAGTGGCTCATGCTAGAAGCTGGGAGGTGCTAGAGCAGCCCTCTCTTCCCTTACATAGTGCTGAGCTGAGGGGAAGTGAGGCCAGGCCCCAGCAGGATCTCTGATTAGGGTCCCTAATCTCCTGAGCAGCTGAGTAGGGAGTTGCCAACACAATGTTTATTACCCCTAACTCACTGTTTATCAGCTCATTAAGAAAACAAAGCCTCTCTCCATTAGTTCAAGCTCTTCTTAAACAGCTTTTCCAAGGAAGGACATTACCGACTACCTGTTGATTAGAGACAGTCTGCCTTTGTCCCATCTGCCACAGCAGGGGCCGTAGCTAGCATGTGCTCTGCTAGCTAATGCTGAGAGGTGTATGTGCAAGTCAGAGGGGAGGCGGAACCCCTGCTTCAGCAGGGAATAGTGAGGAGAGGAGGGGAACAGGAGGAAGCCAGGGAGACACTGCTGTGCCTGTCGTCTCTGCTGTAGCTCCAGCCAGGGAGCAGAGGGGAGGGGCTAGGCCAGCCCTCTGGAGCAGAGAGCCCCACCCAGCCCAGAGAGCATGCCAGGTTGCTGGGGGAGTCTGATTTAACTTAAACCAGGAAGGGGTCTGGGACAGACATTGCATGAACCATTTTGACCCAAATCAGTTAAGGTTCATACTTCACTCAACCACGTTTATCTCAAACAAGTTTCAGCCATTTTCAAACAAGTTTATGTGCACAGGTGTAAACTGGTTTCTGATCACTTAAACTGGTTTATGTGTAATGTCTGTTCCTAGCCTTACAGTGCTGGTTCCAGCCACTTTGGGATCTACATTGTACATGCCTTCCCATAAATGCAGTCCTGGAGTGACTGCATACCTCATGGTATGCTTCCCAAGGCCTTCCTGTGGGGCAGGTCTAGCACATGTTGTACCCATGTGAGTCTGCTCAGACCCAGGAGCAGCACCAAAGGCCAGTTGATGGAGCTCTGGGGACTGGCTCCAGCCTGTTGGCCGTATATTTGCCACCCCTGCT
>NW_005841875.1:3092381-3094582 GCF_000455745.1 Alligator sinensis
ATGCCAACGTGACTCTCCATTGTACAGGAAATGGCCTGAGATCAAAGAAACGGGCTAGAATTTCTAAGCTGTACAAGACTTAAATAGAAAAATCTCTTACAGTTCAGTGAAGGTAGATGCAGGAGTTTTAAGTGGCGAGGCATAATTTCATTATTTTAAGTTGGGCAGAAAGCCAGGCAGGGGAGCTCCTATTAAGCTGTGTGCCAATGGGAGTCAGAAATTGCTTTACTGTAGTAACATCTAAAATGTGCTTGGTGCTGTACATGCACAGAGGGAGATCTGTACCTGTTCTGAGTTTAGGATCTACATTGGATTGGGCAGAAATAGTCTCCCGTGGGATTTTGCAGGGTTTTGCCCTGACTGGGTTACTGACTTGTATTGCAAAATTGCTAATGGACATTTGCTCCAAATACTGCTGGCTGAGTGTGGAAAAGAGATGTGCAAAATGTGGATATCAGCAGTAGTCACATCTCTCCAGAAAAAAATGTTGTCACAATAACACAAAACCACCACTAAAGCTCTGACTGATGTAATGAAAATTAGAGGTTTTAGGGGCACTAACACGTCACATGGAAAACTGGAAGTGCTGCAAGGTGTGATCTTGAAGCTGCAAGGTGTGATTTTTCTGCTCTCGGTACAAAATCCTGGCTTTCCTGTGCTAAGCCTCACTGTAATGGTACCCTCCATGCAGAGGGTTCCTGAGCCAGGTTGCTGACCTGGGGTGAGTTGGCTCAGGAATCTGAGGGTATTCTCTGTGGGCATCGCTTCCCACCTTTCTCTTGTCTGTCTATTCTCTAACTTCTTCAGGGCACAGACTCTTACTATGTTCCTGAATTGCTCCTCATTCATCACCTGGCAAAATGGAGCTGCTTTCCTTGCTTGGGGCCCTTGAGTGCTACTATAGAACAAATGAATAATAGAACGGAAAAGTGAAAATGCTAGCAAGGCACATATGTGTAATCAGATCTCCTTCTTAGAGGAATACTTGATTATTTATCTATTATTCATTGCCTGGAAAGATCTGTGTTGCTGAGGTCCTGAGATCTGGATTGGAAACAGTAGCTTTCAATAGCAGTTACTATTGGCATCGTTAGGCATGTTACAGTGTTTGACTTACATTAGCAAGGACGGTGTGTTGGCATCAGATAGAGAACAGGCGTGTGGGGTAGGAAGTCAGACTGAAGCCAACAGTCGTTCTTCATTTGGGGTGAAATTTGGTCAGTGCCAGCAGGAGGTGCACGTGCCATTTCAGTCCCACTGAAGTGCTTTTTAGAGCACCTTTGGCACCTCGTTGTGCATAGGTGAATTTTACCCTTGGACAGTGATCAGACCTGGTGGCTGACAGATTACCTGTCCTGCTGCTGTCAAAGGCAAGCAAGACTTCTGTGTTTTACCTTTTTACAACCAACAAAGTTCCAGGCAGCTTTAGGTTGGGCGATCTTCTATCCGTGCCACATGAAATGCAGAGAGGTAAATTTCACCTGCCGAGGTGGTCTGCTTTCGCACCTTTATATGTCAGCAAGAGATAATTTATTTAAATTTATGATGGCTAACAGGCTTATCTAAGTACAGTTAAAATAACTTGCTGAATTATTCATGTGATATTTGGAATCATGATTGTGGGAACAAATTAGCTAACTGAAAACTGGAAATTAATGTTGCTCATTAATAATGCATGGATTACGGCAGGATACCGGCAGAGCCGGAGAGTTGATTCCAAGCATACAAATGTGAAATTTTCCCTTTTATAAATACTCTGTTGATGACAGTGTTTGTGTGCAGAATTATCACAGGCAACTGCATGCGATTCAGGGAAGCCAGAAGACAACGTTTGGGGATTGTAATAACTTTGTAATTGAATCAAGTTGCTTGCCTCGGAAAATACAGCTTCCAGGGTTATTTTTTGTTTTGTTTTGTTTTTGCTGTTAACTGCAATGTTGCTTTTCCATCTTCTGGATGCCAAAGGCTGACCCGTTGGATACCAATTCATTGTGGTCAAATAAATAAGCCTGGTCATTGGCCTTATCACTGGCAGAGATAGGATCTCTGGTGTTAGGAGGGGGAACATAGTCATGATATGAAATGTTGTTGCCTTGCAAATAAGGGCATGATGAACAGGAGATACTTACGCCTCCTGCCAGCTCTTTGACCTTGGAAAAGGCCAAGCCTTGTCTGCTTCACTCATAAAAACAGTCCTGCTG
>NW_005841875.1:3094613-3103274 GCF_000455745.1 Alligator sinensis
TGGTCTAGAGAGAGCTGTTTCTGGAAGACAGGCACTTTGTACTGTATATAGCACTGCAGTTAATGCCATTTTTTTTCTATTCAATCTTGCTCATAACTAGGTGATGGTAAGTGGAGTTGTACAAATGATTTTCTCGTTCACTTTCCCTAATGTACATTAGGCATGAGAGAGTTTCCAAAGAAGAGTTGAAAAAGTTCGAAACATACAATACTCTCTAACCATGAAGGAAGCCAACTCCTAGGACAAGTAGTGTGAGAGAGCCAATGGGTATGAGCCTAGATTTAAAGGCCTCTTGCAGTACCAGAGAATTGATACATATTTTGGAAAAATATGAAAAGGCATGACATGTTAAATCCATCTCCTTTTTTTTTTTGAGGAGTCATCACTAAAGATTAGCCAAGAGGTTCTGCATGATTGTTTGATGTGCCTTCAGATGATATAATACACACAGGGCACAGCTTGGATAATGACGGGTATATGTGAAGTGACATGATTGCTTTGATTAAGATAATAGTTGAAGCATGTGGAGAAGGAAATTATAAATGATATATTGCTGATTGTGAGGTTTATTTTAAGGGCATAATTTAAAGATTGCCAAAATCAGAAAAAGAAGATACTTAATGGAAGGAAGTCAGTGAAAGGAAAGAGATCAGGGGAATTGCTGCTGAGTGACCAATGCAAGTAACCCAACTGACTGGGGTACAGCAAGTTTCAATTAGTGGATCTGTTTTTGCTCCTTTGGGGGGAAAAAAACAGGCAAATCGCTTGGCAAGGCCATTCATTCTAAGAAAGGGAGAACTGAGAGCCAAATGTGCTTGGGGGCTAGGGAGCACTGGACATTGCAGTCTATTAATAGTGACAAAAGTGTCTCTTGAATGAACAGGAGGAAACACTACTGTTTCGGGCATTAAAAATGGGAGCAGAAGCAACAGTAATAAGGATGCAAGATACTAGGGCTGTGTGAAGCTTCGGTCCTTGATTTGATTCGGTGGCCGAATCTTCGAATCCAAACTGAATCGGGAGAACCTTTAATCTCTCCGAATCAAATTGGAACCCTCCAAATTGATTCGGCGATTCGGTCATAGACACAGCTTTAAATGTTTTTTCTACATACCTCAAGGTACCAGGCGGCTTGTGAATGCTGAGATGGCGGGGAGGATGGAGTGTATCACAGGAGCATGGGGGGCTCCCCAGTGCGCTCGGCTGCAGACCCAGAAGTGGGCCAGAAACACTTCCGGTCTACTTCTGGGTCTGCCTCCTGGGTCTGGGGGGCACCCAGGGTCCCCCCATTGCTGATCACTGAGCTGGGGGGGGGGCAAGGGAGGGCCCCTTAGCATGCTCAGTGGCAGACCCAGAAGTGGACTGGAAGCACTTCCAGTCCACTTCCGGGTTTGCTGCCGTGTGTGTGTGTGTGTGTGTGTTGGGGGGTGGGATATGCTCCTGTGGGATGCTCTATCCACCCCAGCATCGCAGCATTCACAAGCCACGCCTGGTACCTCAAGGTATGTAGAAACAACAATTAAAGCTGTGTCTATGGCCGAATTGCTGATTCTCCAAATCAGCATCAAATCTTCAGATTCGGCTGAATCGAATCAGGGACAGTGATCTGAATCAACAAATCGAATCACTGTCCCTGATTTGGGCCAAATCTGAATAAAATACAGCCCATTTCGCACACCCCTACAAGATGCAACAGACAGTAGCAAGATGGGCCGAAGCTGTCCTGCTTTGTTGACCGCTAGATGGATGCTTCTGTACTCCCGGATTTAGTGCTGGCGGAGTTCAAAGATAAGAATGAGGGAATTGGAGATGTTGTGAAAGCTGGTTTTGGGGTGGGAAGGTTTGGTCATGGGTAGAGGTGGTGACTGGATGAGAGGGTGAGGCAGCTGTTGGGTGCACATTCTTGGGCAATAGGGGACTGAGGAGAGGTGCTGAGTAAGCACAAAGGAAAAGAGAAGAATAAAGGGGTCTGCTGTACGGGGTGCCCAGCAAAGCTGCAGGCTGGTCAACTAGCCACATTCAGAGGCATGTTGAGGGCTGGTGGGGGATCTGCTGCTGCCTGAACCATCTCAGGTGGTGGGGACAAGAGCAGTGCTGAGTGGGGCAGGGCTTGGGGAGGTCTAGTAGAGGTGTGGGGAGGAGCTGCACACAGGTTTTGAGGAGAAGGGGTTGCAATGCCCCTTCTGTACCTGTGAAGCTGTTCCTAATGCATTTGTATTAATGCTTGCTGTAGGATAAAAGTCTTAATTGTCTCAGTTACCAGCAGTTTCCTTGTGCAGTTACTCTCACTTGGTTTCCATGTGCCAATGAGTGTTGAGAGCATGTCTCTGGAAGGCTAGATTTCTTTTTTGCATTGATGACTTACACACTACATTTCTTTGTGTTCATCCGCAGCATCTTTAATATGAGTAATATTGGAGGTTTTGAACACTGATCGTGATTAACCAGATCTGCTGATGACTCCAGTTAAATCAGTGATGTCCAATTTCAAACATATCTGGGGTGAAGTTATAAGAAAGGGGCTAATTTAGCACATTATGTATAGACCAGGCAAATTAAGCATCTTTGCCTGCGTGAAGGACAATATTAATTGAGTGTGCAGGTATAGATGGCAGTCTTTCAGGGTATTGAGTATTTATTTAGACGCAGAGTATGTATTTATGCTTTTACCCTGCAGCTTACACCTAAACCTTGAATACCTTAATTAAAACTGGTGGATGTTGGCTTTCAGCTCACTGCCATTGTATTCCTATTATGGATCAAAAGTTTATTTGCTTCTCTGGCCTGTGTGCAAGAAATAAAGATACGCTGCATGAGCTCCTAACCTGCACAGCCACAAATGAAATGCCTTTAATGGATGAAACTGCCCATGTGTTATGACCTTGATACACGATTAAAAAGACGATTTTTTCAAGCTGACTGAAACCTTTCACGCGAGCTGGGAGATGAACCACTTGCATGCACTACGAACCCAGCTCTTTTTTTCTAATTAATAATCCAAAATAGTGGTGGAACAGATTTATTATTGTCAGCAAAGCAGTTAACTGTCATGCCACTGATGAGTCAATGTCTTGTTTTTGGTAAGTGCTGATAATATCCAGGTGTGGGCAGGGCATTAGGGCTGTGAGGTAGTGATTTTATTTTTACACACCATTTAGCTATGCCTTTATCTCAATTTAATCTCTGTTTTTTTTTTCTCCTCTTTACTTCGGTGCTTATGTGATACCTTTCGGAGTGACACAGGTTGCATTCAAAATGTTTTGCTGTCAGCCTGGGGTTTTGTTTTTAATTGCTAGGTGTTGGGCTTTCATTGAAAAAGAAGCATGTAGAGCACAACCAGGAGAATGGATAGCAAGGGTAATGACCCTGTCAGTCCACCAGTGCGGGGTGGGGTGGGGGATGAGGAAGCACCCAGGACTTATGGTTTCAGGGGTCCTAAACAGCCACAGGCAATGGGTGAGTGGCAGCCACCATGGCTAGGGACAGACATTCAAAAGCCTGAGCCTGAATTGATTCAATCTTTGCAGGTTAGTCTAACCTGGCTAGGCTGAACTGGTTTGTAACTGTACAGACTGCCCCTCTGGACTGAAGAAATACAGCCACATGCCTGCAGTGGCTCAGGCTAGAAGCCAGGGGGTGCTAGAGCAGCCCTCCCTTCCCTTCTACAGTGCTGAGCTAAGGGGGGCATGGCCAGGTCTCAGCAAGACACTCTGATTAGGGAGCGGTTGCCCCCTCCCTTCATTGTTTCTGACCAGTGAGGGAGCCAGCAGGGAGTTAAACAGCATTTAGACAGCAAGGAGATGCACAGGGAGTAACACAGCGTTTAGCACCCATCAAAACCAAACCAAACCAAAACAAAACAAAATTGCCTCTCATTAGTTCAAGCTTTTCTTAAACAGCTTTTTCCAAGGAAGGAACAGAGGGACATTACCAGATGACCTGTTGATTAGCTCCAAAAAGACCACTGTCCTGTCTGTCTTTGTCCTGTCTGCATTATACACAGACACATCTCAGGATTAGCTAGCATACCATATGCTGGCTATTGTCTGTGCTGTGGGAGAGGGAAGGGGAGAATCCCTGCTTGAGCAGGGAGTGGGAGGGCAGGCAGAAGGAAGAAAGGCAAATGGCACTGTGCCTGCAGTCTCCATGGGAGCTCCAGCCAGGGAGCAGAGGGTTGGGGCCAGCCCTGCTGTGGAGCAGAGCGGCCCGCCCAGGGCTGCAAAGCATCTGAGATGCTGGGGGACTCTGGTTTAACTTAAATTGGGAAGGGGTCTGGGACAGACATTGCATAAACTGGTTTGACCCAAATCAGTTAAGTCAGCCAGGTTTATCTCAAACCAGTTTCAGACATTTGCAGACTGGTTTATGTGTACTGAACATCTGTTCTGTTACAGGTTTAGACCAGTTTCTGATCACTTAAGTCGGGTAATGTGTAATGCCTGTCTCTAGCCTATGACTCCTACTGTGGGAGGTAGGCAGGCTTTGGGGAGGAGCAGAAAGAGTCCTGGGTTTGTAGTGCCTCTCAACCAGCTTTGGGGTATCTCTCTGGCCTTTCCAGGCTATCCTGATTTGCTCGACGTCTGTGAACATTAAAGGGAGAATCTGCAGATCACTGGTGATTACTATTTGAAGTCTGTGGTCCTGCTGTTTGTCTAGATGCACCTAAAGGTGAAGAGGGACAGGACGAGCTCAGCAGTGCTAAAGCATGTGGAGCACAAGTCAGGAGAGGCAATGGGCAGCTGACAGCTCCCTCTCTTTCTTGATCCTGGTGCTACTCTGTGAGGACCTCCTCCCTGCAGGTGGAAATGGAGCAGTTTGCAGCTGCTGGCTCTTAGGTCAAAGGACACCTTGGGGGCTGTGACCATCAATCAATCGAATTCACCATATGGCATGAGATGGGAAGGATAACTAGTAGGTAGGGTAGTTGACTTTAGGAAGGCTAACTTCAGTCTGCTCAGGAGTTTAGTCATTGATGCACTGCAGGATAGGAGTATTGGCGACATGGGAGTCCAGGACGGGTTCCTAAAGGAAGCGATCCTTCGGACACAGAGGGAGACAATCCCATTGCAAGGGCAAGTGGGTAAAGGGGCCAAAAAACCTCCTTGGCTAAACAGAGAAATCCAGGGAAGCCTAAGGGCAAAAGAAGAGGCGTACAGGCAGCGGAAACAGGAGGAAGCTACCAAGCAGGAGTATACATACTTGGCCTGCACTTGCAGGGAGACGGTTAGAAAGGCCAAAGCAACTACAGAGCTGAGACTGGCAACAGAAATTAAAGACGACAAAAAGCCTTTTTTTTTTAGGTATGTGGGGAGTAAAAGGAAGGTGCAGGGCAACATAGGACCCTTACTGAACAAGCAGGAGCAATTAGTGACAGACAGCGGGGACAAGGGTGAGCTCTTCAATGAATTTTGTGCCTCAGCGTTTCTGAACAAGAGTCAAGGTAAGTCTCCTAATGGGTTCTTAGATGGGCATCAGAGGGACACCAGCCCACCAACCATCGACACTGACTTGGTGCAGTCTCACGTGGATGGACTGGATGTGTTCAAGTCAGCAGGCCCAGATGAGCTGCATCCAAGGGTACTGAAGGAATTGGCTGGTGTCATAGCAGAACTACTGGCGTGATTGAGTGCTCGGGTCAGGTTCCAGAGGACTGGAAAATGGCCAATGTGGTCCCTATTTTCAAGAAGGGGAGGAAGGAGGATCTGAGTAATTATAGGCCAGTTAGTCTCACCTCTATCCTTGGAAAAGTCTTGGAAAAAATTTCTGTGAGTCCAGCAGGAAAAATAATGCAGCAGGGCAACCAGCATGGAGTCATAGCAGGTAGATCATGTCTGACTAATCTGGTTTCTTTTTATGACCAGGTCACACAATGCTTAGACACGGGAGTAGAGATGGATGTCGTTTAGTTGGATTTTAGGAAGGTCTTCGCTATGGTATCCCATCCCATTCTCATAAATAAATTAAGAGGCTGTGACTTAGATGATTACATGGTCTGGTGGGTGGCAAATTGGCTCGGTGGTCGCACCCAGAGAGTGGGGGTGGATGGGTTGGTATTGACCTGGAAGGACGTGGCAGTGGGGTCCCGCAGAGTTCGATCCTTGGACCTGTACTCTTCAATATCTTCATCAGTGACTTGGATGTGGGTGTGAAGCGTACTCTGTCCAAGTGTGCGGATGATACTATATTGTGGGGTGAAGTGAACGCACTGGAGGGCAGGGAACGATTGCAGGCAGACCTGGACAGGTTGGAAAAGTGGGCAGAACACAATAGGATGCAGTACTACAAGGGCAAATGCAGAGTGCTGCACATTAGGCATAAAAATTTCCAGCACACCTCCTGGCTGGGGAATGACCTTCTTAGCAGCACGGAAGCGGAAAGGGATCTCGGAGACCTAGCGGACTCCAAGATGAACGCGGGTCGTCAGTGTGACGAGATCATCAGCAAAGCTAACCGCACTTTATCATGCATCAATAGATGCATGACAAACCCAAGAAATCAGTCTAGTGAAGAGGCATCCTGGTCCTTGCCATGCTTCTGTCCCTTGTTGTGCTGGCACTGCGGAGAAGGTATGTGAGACTCCTGCTTTGGCTCTGTATCACTGCAAGATAACTGCCATGCTGGGCTGTTTAAGATGCCTTCAGGGACTTCCATGCCACTGGGTGAGAATTTAGAAATCAGTACCATGTCTGCAGCTGCCTCACAATAAATCCTGCTAATTTTTTTTTTAAATTGAATGTCTCTATCCTCTGTTTTCCGAAGTGTTTTATAGAACTCCCCTGGAGAATAAAGTTGGGAAAGGAGGTGATTGAAGGGATAAGCTTTTAGCATTTTTCCATATTTATATAAAAAAAAAAAATGTGCTCTGACTTCACCCCCCTTTTTTCTCCCCAATCTCTGGCTATATCTTGTGGCCCAAGTGAAAGGAGAGGAAGCAGTGGCTGGGAGTCATGTGACTCAATGAGCCTCAATTCAAATATACAAAGTGGAGATGACAATGCGATTGCCTGCGTGTTCTTTGATGTGTGAACTATCTCTTACGCATTTTTGTGCATGCTTTTGAACAATGAGATCTCAATCTCAGTTTGGATCTCTGAGATCCTGCTTTGATATAGTGCTTAACAGTACTGCGTCGGACTGTTTGAGGAGGTGAAAGACCTTTTTAAGGGTGCACACATTTTTTGTACAGCTGGGACTTGGTGTACATTTTATTCAGTCTGGGCATGTCTGCATGTTCATTAATGTGCCATGGTTATTGTGTGTTCAGTTTGGTACCTGTAATAACAGGTACTAACTGAATGCTTAGTAACCGGTGCTACTGAGCAGTTGTGCCAGCGTATGGTTTTTTGTGATGCTAATGCGCAGTTGATTAATTCTACTATACATTAGTGCATTAGCATGGCTTTTGCTGCAATGCGCTGATGCGCAGTAGAATTAGTCGACTGCACATTTAGTGTTTCATGTAGACGCATTAATTTTTTGTTTTAGACGCAATAAATGAGACCATTCATTTTTCTTACCTAGGCTGCTGTTTGGATTTGTAGTGTCAAATTGAGCCTGATGAATGTCTTTGACATGCTCTGTGCTTTACAAGTGGGTTCGGTACACACACATCTGGGATTGTGTTCACCTGGCTGGAACAATACAAGTTAGGGCTTTGTTATTTCTGAAGTCTCAGGCTTCATGCCCTACTACATTCCTGGAAAAATCCCTGTGAGCTGAGTTTGGAAGTCTTTTTTGTGCAGCATCATCTGAAAACATGGAAACACTTGGCATTGAACACACTATGAATACCTGTAGCTTTTACTACTTGTCCTTTTGAAGATTTGGCTATGTTGAATGACTTTACCTGGCAGAGGACACCTTGTATTTTTTTTCCCCCGCCAAATGCAGACCCAGCAATACTAATGGGAAATTCTCACCCAGCGGTATGTAGATAAGATGAGTACTTTGTGTTGCTCTCTCAGGGAGTCTGATGTAGGACGAGCAGGAAGAAAAAATAGAAATTCACTTCCAGTAATTCAGTGAAACTAATTCAATGATATTAAAAGTATATGTATTTTGTCAGATGGAATAAGCTGTTCTTTGCCGCTCGCTTTCAGCTCTGTCTGAGTCCACGAGTGCTAGAGAAAGTCTCCAATGCACATGGCAGCCATGGAGCTAAAGATCTGAGGTCAGTCTGATTCCATTTCTCATCTTTGTTTTATCATTCAGAGCAACATTTTGAATGACTTGACAAGACATCGTATCTCTGCTACCCATATTTTGAATTCAGTTTAGATGTACTTTATGCTTGTGAACATTTTACTTCATGCAAAGGTTTTATTTCCTGTGGTACAGCCCGTAAATCTATTTTAAAATAACAATGAGTCAAACTAAAATTTACAAATTGCGGGAAGTGAGCGTGGAAGTGGAAGGTTAGGTCTCAGGGTTAGGAAAATGTCCTTTGTAACAGAGACCTCCACCGAATTGGCAACCAAGTCCTGCCACCCTTTCTTATGTTGTGTAGTAAATCACTGCAAGGTTAGTCATTAATTTTTTGGTGTTTGGGGTGAGGTGTCCATGTGCCACAGCGACATCTGAACTGAAATGTGACTGTAGAAATCACAGAAGCCTCCATGGTTAAAGATACAAAACTCAGTGAGTTCTTTCCCCACACTCTTT
>NW_005841875.1:3103305-3103930 GCF_000455745.1 Alligator sinensis
CTTTTGGAAGCTGGGTGAAAAACTTTCCTTAATGACTTCAGATCCACAACTGGATTTCTACTAGCAGATCCTCAGGCTCTGCCAGGGACTTAATGGGATTTCATTTAAGAAATGAAGGATCTACCTGTCCAGAGAAGCCTGCGGGATTGGGGCTTAATCCTTTGTGCCTGACCAGCAGGCAAAATGACTATCCTATTCAATTAAGTCATTTTTGACACTAACCCATCCCACCACAGATTCTCTGTTGTTCAAAGCAATTTAAATTAGCCCATTTTCTTCAATGCTGCTGCAGATTCTACCTTTTTAAACTAGGTTTTAACACGACTATGATGATAAGCACAAGTCTCTCTTAGGGCATGGCCTCAATTTAGAGGCTTATTTTTAGATGGCAATGAACTGGGTTAAAACTGAAAGCAACTCATAGTAGTTGAAGGCCAGTAAGTTATGGAGTCTGTTTGCACAGAGTAGTCAGCTGGAAGCTTGCAAAACAAATTACTTGGTAGAACAGCAGTATCTTTTTTTTTTTTTTTTTTTTTAAGTACAAGACTTTTTTATATGATTTCTGTTGAATTTTTATGAATTATAGACTGGCACTGAGCTTGTGCATACCTAGAAAACAGCAGGA
>NW_005841875.1:3103940-3116483 GCF_000455745.1 Alligator sinensis
TAATTTGCATGTCTGTTTTTTGCTCAGTGACCCAAATTATTGCATTTTGAATATGTGCTTCTATTTCGTCTGCTCCTGAAGCACGTGATATCTGTTCTCAGAAAACTTCACTGGTGATTCCAAGAAAAACTCCACGCACCCCCACACTGGCGATAGTTGGAGACTTTCACTACGCTTACTATTGTCAAAACTCTGAGGGCTGTTTGCAGTTGCAAAGGGTTATGAAAAGGTTATGGTGAATGCAGTTAGAAAACCATGGGGAGGCTGCTGTTGAAATACGTGCAAATCGGTGGCAAATTGGTAGCAAAATCAGTTACGTGCACTGGCATATCAGAAGATTTGATTTTCTACAAAAATGACAAAATGAAGCAGAAATATTTCTGAACTGGGTAGGGGCGGTTGCATTTTCTAGAAAACCTGATAGTTTGTAGGGATGTTTCACTTTGTGATGAGGGTTTCTGTTCCTAGCAAGAAGAACCCTATAAAATGCATCATCTGGATGCCTCATGAAGATGAACAAACTTATCTTAGCTGCGTACTGCTATGGCAGATATCACCAGGTGTGGTGCTGTTATGGGCAGTCTGCCAGTTCTTAACTGGTATTGGAGCAAAGATCGAGGGACCTGCTGTTATTTGCTGTTTTATTATATGAGGTTTTGCATAGATGGAGGAGTTATTTGCCTTGCCCTAGTCTCTAGTTGGAGTCAACTCTCAAAGCAGAGTTGCTTCCTAAGCTCTGGGAACTGATACAGGGTTGAGCTCTGTAAAAAGGGTTTCCTGCATGATGTTTGTGATTACCTCTGTTCCAGGACTAGTACGTATGTGTAATTACAGCAAGCTACAGTTAGACTACAGTCACAGCCATTCTTGATTCCTGTGCTGCAAAGGTAGACCTGAAAAGACCTAGACATCCACAACCGTTTGTCAGAAGGTCAGCAGCTCTTTCCTCATTTAACATCTGGAGAAATGAGGCCCTGAACGATGAGTTATCTCAAGGTAAGATGGGGAGCTAGTGGCAGAGCTGGGGAAGGCGCATCATATTCTGAGTCCCAATCCATTGCTTAAATGGTGCGCTTGCCCTTCCTTCTGGCATTGCCATGTACTGGTATCCTCTGACAGACTTGCATGTCGCTGCTTAGGACGGTGACGCACTTCTAACTAGGGTTGGCAAGCCAGTCAACTGACCAGTCAAATATTGTCAATTGACCAGTCAATCAACTTCTTATTTTTTTTGCCCAAAGTTTATAGTAATGTTACAACCCGTAACATTCATGGTGGATGGGTTGGTTTCGACCTGGAAGGGTGTGGGAAGTGGGGTCCCGCAGGGTTCGGTCCTTGGACTGATACTCTTTAATGTCTTCATCAGTGACTTGGACGAGGGAGTGAAATGTACTCTGTCCAAGTTTGCAGATGACACAAAGCTATGGGGAGATGTGGACACGCCGGAGGGCAGGGAACAGCTGCAAGCAGACCTGGACAGGTTGGACAAGTGGGCAGAAAACAACAGAATGCAGTTCAACAAGGAGAAATGCAAAGTGCTGCACCTAGGGAGGAAAAATGTCCAGCACACCTACAGCCTAGGGAATGACCTGCTGGGTGGCACGGAAGTGGAAAGGGATCTTGGAGTCCTAGTGGACTCCAAGATGAACATGAGTTGGCAGTGTGACGAAGCCATCAGAAAAGCCAATGGCACTTTATCGTGCATCAGCAGATGCATGACGAACAGATCCAAAGAGGTGATACTTCCCCTCTATCGGGCACTGGTCAGACCGCAGTTGGAGTACTGCGTGCAATTCTGGGCGCCGCACTTCAAGAGGGATGCGGATAACCTGGAAAGGGTTCAGAGAAGGGCCACTCATATGGTTAAGGGCCTATAGACCAAGCCCTACGAGGAGAGACTAGAGAAACTGGATCTATTCAGCCTCCGCAAGAGAAGGTTGAGAGGCGACCTTGTGGCTGCCTATAAGTTCATCACGGGGGCACAGAAGGGAATTGGTGAGTATTTATTCACCAAGGCACTCCTGGGGGTTACAAGAAATAATGGCTGTAAGCTAGCAGAGAGCAGATTTAGATTGGACATGAGGAAGAACTTCTTCACAGTTTCCTGCTTATGCAGGGGGTCGGACTCGATGATCTATTGAGGTCTCTTCCGACCCTAACATCTATGAATCTATGAAACACCCCCCACTACATTTTTGTACTTTTCTTGATAGACACACAATTTTAAAAATAGGTTTTGACACATTTCTTAATGGAGAATTTGTGCTTTTTCTTTGTATGATGTGGATGAATTGGCAATTTTTTACAATTTTTGACCAATTTTTGACCAATCAGATGACCAAATTTTATTTGACAGGCCAAATACCCATCCCTATTTCTTAAAAACTCTCAATCCTTCATGTTCCTTGCTCAGATACAGGTAGGATAAATAAAGCTGAAAGGGGAAAATGGATATGATGATATAGAATATATAAAAACAGCAGGTGACACTAAGGAATGACTGACTGTCACGTTGCATAATAAATCCTCAGTTAAGGTATAAAGCCCTTGTATCCATTTTTGATGTAGAATTATTTCAGTGCTTCCAGTCCTTTAACTTGGGCTCATATATCAGTTCATTGGCATCTTCAGGGCCACATCCACATTACAGTGGACGTTAGTATTATTTGCAATGTTTTTCCTGTTAGTGTAAGGTATTTAAGCAGTTAAAGTGGGGGCCCAGTTTGATACCTACTGCAAAAATAACTCATGCATTTTATATCTCCTGGCCATCTAACTCTTACTAGAATGTCAGGCAACATTGGTTTTGCATTTACCGTAACATCTTCATAGTGATTTTTTTTTTTGGATGCAGCATCTTAAGTGTGGTCTTTTATCATTTTTCTTTTGTATATTTAAAATCTCAGTACCCACAAACTTCAAGCATGATCAGGTTGGGGGCTCGAATTAGGTTGATTTAATATGAAAATAAAAGCACAAAGCTGAAATGAAATGAATAAAAGAAAGTAATGAGGACGTTACATTGATATTAATTAAGGACTTGGCTCATTTTCTGGATACAGTTCAGGAGCATTCCTTTTCTAGCTCCGGAGCTTTTGAAACCTCTTTCTAGCAGTTGTCAAGGTTTAAGAGGATGCAGATGCGCTCTTCCAAGTAACATGCTTTATTTTCTGTAGCTTTTCTTCCTAGACTGATTAATCTTATGGGGGAGTAATGTATTAGTATCGGGAGTTTGTGCTCGTGTTCTGATCTTCAGGAAACCATAGAAAATTGTCAGAAAAGTAATTGTTTGGACTTGAAAGTGCTCCGTTAAGCTGAAGTAATGGGCAAATTCAACATTCCAAGAGAGTGCTGTCAGGTTTTTTTCCAACTCTTACAAAGCGAATCATTATTTCTGCACCATTCAGTCCCATATTTTCTAAGTTTGCCTAGCAAATATTCCAGAATTACTTCTACAGCTTAGGAGGCTTCACTGAACAGACAGACACTATTTTACATTGCAGCAAGTTTTGCTGTATAAGGATTAGAAAGAACATTCTTGGCGAGGCAGTGTCAGGTGCTGTCAATATTGCATCTGCTTTGTAGTCTTATAAACCCAGATCCCCAGAATCCGGTTCTGAGAGTGGTAGAGGCCCCTGGCCTCCTTTTCTGGCCCTGCCAATGTTGCTGATGCTGCTGTACAGCTTCTCAAGGCTGCTCCTAATTTGCCCCATCCCACCATGGTCACAAAGGGCTGTTCCAGCTGATTGGGGTTGCCCAGGGGCAGGAGGAGGGAGGGGTACTAGGCAGGTTGGGAGGGAGGCAGCCCTCATCCACAGAGTTAAGGATTTTTCTTGGCACAAAGAAAAACATGTGTAAACTCGGTGCCTGGGAGCAATAAACTTTGGCACAAACTGTGCCAGAGTTTATTACATTGCACTAATAGCACGTGTAGACTTGTCCACAGAGTTCCCAAATGCAGGGGACATCGTCTAGTAACACTTAGGATGGCTTTATAGCTCCTGTGTCCTCCAGTGCTTTCCAAAAGCAAGAAATGCTTTCTTGTTTGAATGTCGGTGTTTTCATGTGTGTGTTAGTGAAACACAGATTGTAGAAATAAGAGCGGTGCACAAAAGAACTACTATAAAATAACTTGCTGAGTTTCAGTGAGGTGTAAATGAGACTTTTTGAACTCCAGTTCAATATGTATAGCTAGATTGTGCCTACTGACACTAGGACATTAATTGCTGAATTTTATTTGTCCTTGAATATGCATTTTTGTGAGATTCATGGCGAGACTGGTGCTTCATAAAGCCTTACATTTATCAAAAATAATGAAGTATGGTTGGTTTAGAGAGGTGAAGGCCTATGCATTGGGATTCATTTTGAGCATGAATTGGTTCTTATATTATCCAAGACTGATTCAGCCATCCTTGGTAAAGAAGTCACTTGCATTGGATGGTGGGTTTTGTTATGAGTATTTATGTCAGTAAATAAAAAAGCTATCATGATGTGACATGTGAAATGTGAAGTCTCAATTATTTTTACGTTGCTTTTCCCTCTGTAGATCTGGAGTGAAAAACATTTTTAATTAAGAAATGAAATATGATATTCAGTTCTCAGTGTGTCTGAGGTAGAACAATCTAAAATTATTGGAGTGCTTCATATATCTTAAAGCGCACACCACAGCTATAGAGAGGTATGTAATGACAACCAATAATACTGATTGATTTATTTCTTATTAGCTGACAGTTTTCCTTGGTTAATGAAATGAAAACTTCAGCTGAAAACCTGCATATTTTAAATAGCTGCCATGGCCAGAGGTTATCTTTCTCTAAATGCGTTTTACAGTGTAATCCTTTTTTTTATTTAATTTTTGTAATGACAAGGGAAAGAAACATGTAGTCATGAATTGTTAATCACAGACATTTAGGTGAAGTCTGTGGATATTTAAGTCTTAAATGTAACAGTAAATGTTAATTTTAAGATCTATCTTGGTACATTTGCAAAGTGAGGAGTAGTTGTGTGTCAGTGCTGTGCTTCAGAGAACTTATCTTCGTGACCTCAGCTGGAGTAACAGACATGATTTCATTACGTTGATATCACATTGACCACATAAGCCTTTCGCAGGTTTAGCACCTACATTACTGGGGCATAGTGTCATACGTGATATAATCAGAGGTACGTTTAGTGTAGACCTCTCCATCAAATGAGACCATTAAAGTTCAATGCTTAATAGCCCTTTTCTTGAAAGCCTCGCCCACTGACAGGTGTCGTCCCCCCAGTTACCCTCTTGGGACTGGATGTCCCCCCCCCAACCCCTAACCTTTGCCACTAGAAGTCCCTCCCCTTGCCCCCTGGAATTACTCCTTTCAGCAAGGGGTTTTGCCATCTCTGAACCAGAAAAATACCAAATTATATTCTAAAAATCAAATGTACTACAACATACATGAATTTCATCTCAAAAAATATTTTTGTCCTGATTTACCATGTGTTTGTGTAGTGTACATAGAGGTGATAGTGTAATAGCTTAAAATGAAGTCTTACTCTTGTATATTGTGGCGGGGTGTGGGTGGGTATAGGTTTGTGGGTATGTGGGGTCTGGGGGAGGGTGCTTCTGTGGTCCCAGCGCTGCAGCTGGGAACCACGTGATGCCAGAGCATGGCAGCTGGTGGGGAGAGCAGGGAAATGGCTGCAGCAGGCAGGGGGAAAAGGCAGCGAGCGGGTTCACGGAGTGCAGTGACAGTTGGGCAGGAGTGTAGTGCCCACCTTGGTGCACTGAGGCCAGTGCCAGCGGGGCCCAGAGTGGGGTTGCAGGAGCACGGGGCCTGGGCTGCCAGGGGCTCTATGGAGCTGGGCTAGCTCCCTCCTCTCTCTGCTTGAGTAGCTCAGCCTGGCTCCATAGAGCCCCTGGCAGCCCATGCTTCTGCCGCCCTGCTCTGGGCCCCACTGGTGCTGGCCCCAGTGCACCGGCACGGGCCCCACGCTCCTGCCCGGCTGTCACTGCACTCCATGAGCCTGCTCACTGCCCCTTCCCCCCCACCTGCTGCAGCCCCCTCCTGCCTGCCTAGCACCATGTGGTTCCCAGCCGCAGCGCTGGGACCACAGAAGCTGGCCCGGCTGGCCCTGAGGACTGGGGCGATCACCTGCGGTCCCCTCCTGCCTCCCTCCCCACCCTCCTTCTTATCTTTATTTCCCTCCACACAGGGAGGCAGGAGCAGTCCCAGGCCAGAAGCGTCCAGAAGCCCCTGCTAGGCAGAGGCTTTCAGCTGGTGCTCAGGGAGTATGGGGTGGCTGGGCTGGACTTGCTGTGGCAGCTGTTTAGTTCTGCCACTGACTCCTCCTGGGTCTTACTGCCCCTGGCTCCTGTCATCTTTGACAGGCAGTCAGGGGCAGATTAATATTTATTTTCTAAATTTTTAAGGGGCTCCATGGGCTGAATAGAATGGCCTGGTGGGCTCTATCTGGCCTGTGGGCAGTATTTTGCTTACCCCTGGCCTAGATCCTTGTGATGCTTAGTAACATCATACTGTTCATAAACAGTCACTGATGGCATGACTGTCTCTTGTGGTCATCAACCAGCTGAGTGCACATGGCATGGAGTTAAGAACTCTGTTCTCTAAAGTGAGAACTGTGTATGAAAATAGAGCTTTATACCCTAACTCCCACCAAACTTAAAGTTATGATTAAGACATCTCCAGGCCCCCTCTCTCCCCATTTACCTTTTTGATGTTATAAAGCAAAGGTGGGCAAAATGTGGCCCGTGAGCTGGATGCGGCCTGCCAAGCCATCCTATCCATTCAGTGGGGCCCCTAAAAAATTTAGAAAATTAATATTAATCTGCCCTGAGCTGCCTGTCATGCGGCCCTCAATGGCTTGCCAAAACTCAGTGAGTGGCCCTCCACCCAAAATAATTGCCTGCCCCTGTTATAAAGCCATATATCCAAAATAACCTGTAATACTAACTGAGCTATAAAAGAACTTCTTTTAGTTGTCAGTGCATACTAGTGCTCACAACTTTCTTTTAATTTTGTAGCTGCTTATTATAAAAAGAATAGAACTGAATATTCTGTATATAAAGAACAGAAATGTCTATACATAATAATGGCCATTTTTAGACTATGCTTGAAAGCCTTTAAAAAAACTCAACAAACTAAATGGAATACAAAACTTTTATACCAAAGAACTACAGATGACTAATACAACCAGCATTTAAATGGTATCATGAAAAATTCAAAATATTTGCTGAAGCAAGTTACTGAACAGATGCACACGATGGCTCAGAAGGCAGTACCTCCTTTTATATATTTGTGAAAAAAATGAGAAGGCAAAATGGAAAACTCCATGCCTTTTGGATTTTGTACATGATTTGAAACTTTGGTATTGCTTTCCAAATGACCTCTCAGAAGTTTGTGGAGCCATGTGTAATGGGTCAAATTACCTAAAGGTTTGAGGATAGCAGCACTAGAAAACCAGGGAAAGTAAGGATTGGGTAATAGCATTTTTTAATCATCTTCTTTTCCATAAGACTCTGAATTTTTTTTTTTTTTATAAACATGGAAAATCAATGCGAGTTTCATTGACTGCAGTGCAGCCAGAATTGTCACGCATTAAATTATCTAAATCTGAGCGGAATCGTCTCCACTGCATATATTACCTCAAATACTGTGGCAGTTGTGAACCTTACCAGTCATAGAATTTATTATTATTTATATTTAGTGTTGGGATAGTCATGATGCTAGAAGGATTTCTGAATTAAAGAGTCATTAACTATGACAGCAATAATGGAAAGTGCCCTGCAAAATTATTATTTAATTACTGACATTCCAAGTCAAGACCAACAATTTGTTTAGAAATGGAAAATAATTAAATTATTTTACTGTAAGTGCATCTCCAAAGAGTAATAAATGCCTAGATGGCAAATGATAAAGAGTGAACAAAAGCTACCTAGTAAAAAGACTTTTTGATAACTTAGATTTTTTTTTCCTTTGAGAAAACGTGCAGGCTGACTCAAATTCTTGGCCTTGGTTGCTGGGATCTATTAGAAACAATTAGTGGTTATGAAAATGAAAGAGCATCTTGCCAAGGAGAAAAATAAAGGCAAGTTTACTAACAGATGCTAAGAATGCTTTATTGTTAGTTGTGGAGGATATCTAGATTCAGATTTGAACAGCAATTGCTTTATTGGGTCATAGCTTTGAAAAGTAATATAGCAAAAGGAACAGATGCATCTAATCTGGTATTCAGAAAGAGAATTCTGATAGACACTTCTAGCTATGGCGCATATCGTTATTACAATTTGTTGGTATACAGTAAAGAATAGAAATGTTAGCCAAGGCACTAAATAATAATTAGAGTTGGGCGGATACTTGGAGAATGTGTCTGCAAACATATTAACTGAATCCAACTGGTGGTTTGATTTGGACATGTTTATTACTGCTTTCTGTTAATTTGTTGGAAGCATTTGAGGAGAGCAGCTTGTATTAGGCCGATATGGATATCCATGCATGGATGAGCAGGTTCATGTGTGGCTGTGCGTAGTGTTGGAAAGAATAACAATTAGAAGAAGTAAGAAGCTGGACCAGAATTCTCCAGTAGCAGAAATGATGGTGACTCTTCTGCAACAGGAGCGTGAAATGCAGAAGAGGACTAATATATTTCCTGGTCCAGTCACATTGTGCCGGGAAGAGTTCCAGATAGATCTTGCTCACATTTTACAGAGATTACAGAGATTTGACTTTCTGCTGTTGCACTCAGCAGCAGAATTACTAGCTACTTAGACATCGTTGGGGATCTCTTGTCTCTCTGGTGGGAGTATAGGGGACTGTAGGAATAGTCTGGGAGAGGGCTTTGCCAGCTCTCAACTTGAGTAAGATTATCAAGAATGAGACGTAGGAAACAGAAGAAGCATTAGCCAGGCAAAATTTAACCTCAGGAAGCAGGGCTTGTAGGTTGTTAGAACTACTCTTTAGTAGAAAATATTGGTGGCATAAATCTTTTTTAAAATTTTTTTTAAGGTCACTTTCCTCCACCAGCGAGTGAATTTGAAAGCAGCATTATTTTGTTATCATTTTTTGTTTTAATTAGAAAACACATTCCAGCAGTATAAAATATTTATGTAGCCTGGAATGTCATCTCTTATGTACAGTGGTATTTAATAAAAGTCACAACGCACACTTTTATGACCATCTTCTGTTTACAGCAGTTGTTCTTTATAAAGTGCTTTTGGTTCAAATGTTCACATTGGCCCAAATCCATTCTTAGTTTAACCCCGATGACTTTGATTCAGTTATGCTAATGATGAACTTTGTCCGTTTTGCCGCCAGCGGAGTACAAGATCTATCTCTTGTTTATCAGATAAAAATATATATATACAGTAGACAAACGCATGCTAATAGAATCAATATGGCAACAGAAAGCTTGCAACCTCTTGCTACTTTTTACAATTTACTTTCTTTGGTGCCATTAATTCTTATATTGATTTTGCCATAAACATAAACTGCATTCCTATCACAGCCCAAGAAAAAAGCACATTGATTATATTGGAACAAGGTATGTTGTAAAAATGAAATGCCCCAAACATTTAAATGTAGTAGGGTCTCCTAAAGTACATATATCACATTGTTTAATGTTGTAAATGAGCAATGCCTTCTTAAACACCAGAAAAATATGACACTATAAAACAATTTTGACATGGAATAACAGTCTCTGTTTCTTTGTACCTGCCACTTTAAAAGTGCTATCAATAATGGTTATGGTTGTTTGTAAGGAGAATTGGAAAGTGTTCTCAGTATCCCCTTTGAAAAAGTTCCTTCAAAGTCACTTTGTAAAAATGACAACAGTGGTGTTTTATCTAGCCATAAATAAATCTCACTTATTATTATGTCATGTTTGCTTTTATAGTTCACTCATCAAAAACTTTGATGCATCATTACTAATGATCATTTCATGATCCAGAGATATTGGTGTGCTTGACTGTTATTGATGGTTGGGGAAATTATAGCTGCTTTTTACCATCATAAAGACCAAATTCTCTGTAGAAATAAGTGGATGTGGCTCCATTAGCTTAAATGGACACGCATCCATTTACACTGGCTGAAAACTTAGCTTGACACATATAAAAGGTGCTGTTATTATTAGCACATTGTGGTTTGAGGGTATATCCTATGATGAAGTACCAACACGGAGAATTTCATAGGGTTTTTGTCACCATGATTAGAACTGTGTGCAGAATGTCTCTACTTTTGTATTTACTGGCATTACTGTAGCACCAGGGGCCTCAGTCATAGATAAGGGTCTGTACAAGCACAGGACAAAAAGATGAGTTGCAAAGAACCTGCACTGTAGGTTCAAGAGAAAACACAGTAGATGGATAAAGAGAGTATGCAAGGAAATGGAGACCGTGTTACTCAGCAGCATGGGCTGTGGTCACAGCATATCAACAATATGCCATGATAGCTACTAGGCCTGTGCGAGTCGGCAGCGATCTGATCCGGCTTTGGATCTGGCCGCTTCGGATGGCCGCGATCCGATCCGGAGCTCCAGTCTGGATTTCTGCCTCGATCTGGCCGAAGTGACTCCGAACCTTCGGAGCTGGCTTGGAGATCCGGCCATAGCGTATAATGGGGAATCAATGAAATATCTATAATGTTGTTGTTTTTTTGTCTGATTTGGATGAAACTTTCAGGGATGGTAGCCTCTGCAGAGAGCATGAACCCTGCCAAGTTTCAGGGAGATCAGTATAGGGGCTTGGGGGGAACGGCCCTCCAAATTCTTGAAAGCCAAACTCATGTCACGGCCGTGTGTTACAACACAGGGGGGTCAAACCTGCAGGGCCGGTAGCTCTTACTGAGGCCACAAAGTCTGCCAAGTTTCAAGGAGATTGGTGCAGGGGTTTGGGGGGAACTGCACCCCAAGCTGTGGCCAAGCAAAACTTGTGCCATGGGTGACACTGCGTGTGCGGTGACCGCGGGAGGAATGGTGCCCCCTGCTGTGACCCCTGCCAGCCATCAAGGAGATCGGTGCAGGGGGGTTCTGGGGCCCTGCACCCCTAACTGCTCACAGACAAAACTTGTGCTAAGACTGTGTCTGTCTTGGGGCAGTTGATTGTCGGTCTTGATGCTTTCCTCTCCTTAGCCTGGTTTTGTAGGTGCTAATTGATGCTCGTTACGTCGTTATGTAGTAACTAGGTCCTGTGTATTGAGCTGGGTCCTGGGGCCCTGAGTCCCTGAGTGAATCAGGATTGATTGATTGGTAACTGGGAACACCGCAGCTTAGCAGCCAGGCCTGCAGCAGTGTCTCCCCTCCCACCCCAAAACGGACACAGTCAGTCCCACGAGCACCCATAGCACCGTTTTGCTTGTCTGCAGCTTGAGGGGCAGTTCCCCCCAAATCCCTGCACCGATCTTCTTGAAACTTGGCAGGATTCATTATCTCTGCAGAGTCTACCAGCCTTAAAAAATGTCATCCAAATCGGACAAAAAATAACAAAGTTATAGATATTTTATTGTTTCCCCATTATACCCTATGGCCGGATCGCTGAGGTGGCTCCAAAGCTCTTTGGGAGCTCTGAACCCCCTTGGGAAGCCAAACGAGGCCAGCGCTTCGACTCAGATGTGCCGCTTCGGACCCCGAAGCGTCTGAAGCTTTCTGGATCTGAAGCTCTGTCCGAAGCCTCGCACAGCCCTAATAGCTACATGCAAATATGACAGCAGATAAAGGAGGGATTTGAAGGAAGACAAGGAGGTAGCTTTGCCGATGTTTGTGGCATGCTCTTCCCAAGTGTGAAGGGCAGGTTGGGAGAAACTGGGTGATGCAAGTGATTATCTTTTTTCCTATTATCCTTAAAGCAGTCAGGGAAGGGACCAAGTCTTCTTATTGTCCCTATGTAGCTCCACATTCACTAGGTGCTGCCTATCTCTTGTGCTATTTCCTTTCTTTTTCTTTAAATTTAGTCATGAGATTTAATTAATCTTGGATTATTCAGATTTTAAACTCTGAATTGCTAAGGTCCTGGCTACCAAGGAGGAATAAATAGATTTCACCTTTAAAAGCAAAGGTAGGCCAAAGCCTTTATAGGCACTTGGGTGTTGTTGTTTCTGTTGCTTCTGTCCTCAGCATGTTTGAATCAGATTCATGTTCCACATGAATAACAAACACTGTTCCTAAGGCAGCATGGCTTGGGAAAGTCACCAGGGACTGGTGAGTTAAAAACTCGAGTGTGCTAATCTTAGCTCTGAAGGTACAGACAGAAGTGACAATTTTTCTCCATCTGGCCCCGAAAGTGCTCTGCAGCTGTGATGTAGCACAAGTGCATGGCTACAGAGCACTTTAAAAGGGTCCAATCCCACAACAATCTGAACCCTTCATTAGCGAGAGTTCACATGAAGGTGCTCCAAAGCAGAGTGCCTTCATTAACTTGTGTCTGTGCCAGGAGCAGGGCTGGGCTGCATCAGCTCGGCCCCCAGCACTGTTTTCAGATTGGGATGGGGCAGAAGGGAACAGAGGGAGCTTATTCTGGGGTTTGCCCAGGTGGCGCTGGAGAGTGGGGTGGGTGGACTGAAG
>NW_005841875.1:3116493-3119825 GCF_000455745.1 Alligator sinensis
CCCCCCCAACTTCTAGTGCAGGCTGAGGAAACCTCAAACTGAACCTCCCTCCCCTCCCTACTCCTCCTCCCATCTTGAGACAGCACCAAGGACTGGAAAAGGGGTGATGGAGAATATAGAGATGCACCCTCTCTCCCTGGATCAGCTCCAAACTAGAACTTGATTCTTCACCCTCCCAACCCAACAGCTAATGGGTTGGGTTGGGAGGATTGGATTAACTTGTGGCACTTGCTGTAAAGTTTTATTCGGCTGGCTGATCTCCTCCGGTGAGCTTTAAACTAGGCTCACTGGGGGAAGGGGAGGATGAGGACCGAGGGAGCCATGGAACACCGAACCAAGAACAGCCCAGCCAAGACGGGCAATGAGCACAAGAAATGCCCAGGTAAGAGACAGGGGCCCAGATAGTCCTGGGATTAGGGGTGAGGTGCATACACCTCCAGGAGGCCTTAAATGCCTCTACACTAATGCTCGAAGTATGGGGAACAAGCAGGAGGAACTTGCCCTCCTGCTAGCTAACACAAACCCAGACATAGTGGGGCTCACTGAAACTTGGTGGGTCCAACGCATGACTGGGCGGTAAACATTAAGGGCTATAGGCTATACAGGAGGGATAGAACAGGGAGGAAAGGTGGGGGTGTGGTGCTGTATGTCAAAGAGCAATACATATCCTCAACAAACAGCACTGAGTCAGAGGAGGTGCAGACTGAAGTGCTCTGGGTCCGTATACAAGGGGGTCAGGGCGGGGGAAAGGGACTTAATGGTAGGGGTTTACTACAGGCCACCCGACCAGGGGGAAGAGCTGGACCAGGAATTCTCAGGTCAGCTTGCGGAGGCAGTAAAGTCAAGGGACGTGGTCATCATGGGTGACCTAAACTACCCGGACGTCTGCTGGGAAGAGTAGTCAGCCAGGTCTGACCGCTCACATAGGTTCCTAGCCGAGTCACAGGACCTCCACCTAACCCAGGAGGTGCACAGTCCTACCAGGGGAAATGCCTTGTTGGACCTGGTCCTGGTCCTGGTCCTGGTCATAGGCGAGGACCTGGTGAGTGGACTGCAGGTTCTCGAGCACCTGGGCAATAGTGATCATTGCCTACTGGAATTTACCATGCAGCACAGGGTGTCAAAGGCCTGCAGCAAGGCAGCAGCCCTAGACTTCAGGAGAGTGGATTTCAATGAGGTAAGGAGACTAGTCAGGGAGGCGCTGAGGTCCCAAGGGGAGTTGGGAGTCCAGGAAGAGTGGTCGTTCCTTAAGGAGACGATCCTTCAAGCCCAAAGGGTGACAATCCCAACGCGGATCAAAGGGGGCAAGAGTGCTCAAGAGCCCCCATGGCTCACCAAAAGTATCCAGGAATGTCTCAAAACTAAAAAAGAGGTGTACACCCAATGGAAGGGAGGGGCCATCATCAAAGGAGGATTATACCTCCATTGCTCAAGACACTAGCGGGGCTGTTAGGAATGCCAAGGCGGAGATGGAACTGGGACTAGCAACCCAGATCAAGGATAATAAGAAGTCCTTTTTTAAATACATAGGGGGTAAAAAGAAGGTACCGGGTATCTGCAGGATACATTAGGAAATCTGGTGGTCACACCAGATGACAAAGCTAACCTCTTCAACAATTTCTTTGCCTCCATCTTTTTGGGCAGGGACCAGGGCATCCCCAACATTGAGATCCTCGACAGACCCAGGGGAGGTGCTGCCAGGCCCAAGGTCAGTGAGGACCTAGTCAGAGAACTTGTGGTGGGTCTAAACGTGTTCAAATCAGCAGGTCCAGATGATCTCCACCCCGGGGCTGAGGGAATTGGCAGAGGTTGTTGCGGGACCCCTGGCACAGCTTTACGAGCACTTGTGGTGCTCTGGTGAGGTGCCGGAGGACTAGAAAAGGGCCAATGTGGTCCCCATTTTCAAAACAGGGAGGAAGGAGGACCCAGGAAACTACAGGTCTGTTAGTCTTACCTTGGTCCTGGGGAATCTCTTTGAGAAAATTTATCCAGGAGCACATCTGCGAAGGGCCAGCAGGGGAGATCATGCTTAGGGGCAACCAACATGGGTTCATTCAAGGCAGGTCCTGTCGGATCAACTTGGTGGCCTTCTACGACCAGGTCACAAAATCCTTAGACGCAGGTGTCATGGTAGATGTAGTCTTTCTGGACTTTAGGAAGGCCTTCGACACTGTCTCTCACCCCATTCTCATTAAGAAATTAGGCAACTGTGGCATTGATGTCTACACAGTCAGATGGGTTGCAAATTGGCTGGAGGGCTGCACCCAGAGAGTGGTGGTGGATGGGTCTTTTTTGACCTGGAGGGATGTGGGCAGTGGGGTCCCCTAGGGCTCGGTCCTCAGGTCAGCACTGTTCAACATCTTCATCAGCGACTCGGACAGGGGGTGAAAAGCACCTTGTTCAAATTCACAGATGACACTAAGATGTGGGGAGAGGTGGGCACGCTAGAAGAGAGGGATAGGCTGCAACTAGATCTGGACAGGTTACAGGGGTGAGCAGATGAGAACAGGATGGGATTCAACACTAACAAGTGCAAGGTGCTGCACCTGGGGAGGAAGAACCAGCAGCAGACCTACAGGCTGGGGAAGTCCCTTCTCCTCAGTGCAGAGGCAGAACAGGATCTTGGAGTCATTACAGACTCCAAGATGAACGTGGGCCGACAGTATGAGGAGGCTGACCGCACCTTGTCATGCATCCACAGATGCATCACGAGCAGGTCCAAGGAGGAGAGGGTCCAGAGGAGGGCCACTCGCATGATCAGGGGGCAGCAGGGCAGGCCCTACGAGGAGAGGCTGAGGGACCTGAACCTGTTCAGCCTCCACAAGAGAAGGCTGAGAGGGGATCTGGTAGCCATCTACAAGCTGGCCAAGATGGACCAAGTTGACGGAGAGTAGATTCAGGCTAGATATCAGGAAGCACTACTTCACAGTCAGGGAGGCTAGGAGCTGGAACCAACTTCCAAGGGAAGTGGTGCTCGCTCCTATCCTGGGGGTCTTCAAAAGGAGGCTAGATAATCACCTTGCCGGGGTTGTTTGACCCCAGCATCCTTTCCTGCCCATGGCAGGGGGTCGGACTTGATGATCTGCTCAGGTCCCTTCTGACCCTGCCAACTGTGAAACTATGAAGTGCTGTGAGTTTGATGGTGGAACTGCACTTGTGTCTGTGCCTTGACTTAGTGACTGTGAATAAATCACAGGACCTCTTTGCCTCACTTTCTCCCAGTTTAAAATGGGAGTAATCAATAGATAGTCTGGAAATATTGGGCCAAAGCCTGCTTTCTTTTAATTCCTTTTTCTTTTTGTTTTCAGTTGGATTTCTATAAAAGCCAGGAA
>NW_005841875.1:3119835-3147044 GCF_000455745.1 Alligator sinensis
GGTGAAGAAATTCCTCTGGATTTACATTGGGAACAGAATTTGGCTCATGAATTCTGGTAAGAAGAGATGTAGGATTTGTGTTTGGACATTTTAGGCAGGGCTCTTCTTTTTTATTTCCAGATCAGTTTATGGACTCAGGGCAGTTCAGTAAAGTTACTACTGCCCTACCAAGCAGCTGGCCTCTGTTCAGAAAAACTGCCACAAGCAAGCAAAAGCAGAGTTAGCTAATGGCCCTTGTGCAGGGTGCGAGTGCCAGACAGTAATTGTCACTGAAACATGATGCGTGCAGTGTGCATGCTTTGTATTCATTCAGCTTTAAATGTTCCCTTTGCTGGTGCCTCTTCTTCAAGTAGGTGAAATATGAAAATTACCTCACCCTTGGGTAGCGTGAAGTCTGCAGCTGCAAACGGCAAGTTCATTACTTAGTACTTCCTTAGTCTAATCTCCTCATACTGGCTTTTCCCACACAGACTGTGTTCCCCTTTACACTTACAAGTACCGGCTTAATGGGCGAGTCCTATCTTTACCAATTTGGCCAGCAAGGCACAGCCGTGTTTTCACACTTTTGATAAAGCTACAGTCAGCAAAGAACAGCAGGCCTGTTATTTTCTGCCAGTTTGGTAGATCAGCACCACTTCTCTCTAACCTCATAGGCGGCTGAATGAAGCAGTATGAGGAAGCGTGGCGGAGAGGATGAAATGTATGAAAACCTGTGAGCATTAGACTTGCGCATAGCAGGTTCCTGCTAGTGCAGAGGGTACTCGAAAAGGACAGTGCGTGCTTTAAAAGGTCAGCTGGAAAGCTTTTCTAAGTAAAAGATTAAAGTTAATTATCTCTGTCCTCTCAGCGGTGAGGGCCCCTTCCTGCAGTGTGCCAAACCTCTTCATTTCCTGTTCTTTCATTCCTGTAAGATCATAAGCATTTTGGTCTTGATAGAGACAAACACGTATGATCACAGGAAAATAGGCCTGAGCATGCTCACATGTGAGCAGTCCCCCTGCGGTCCTTTCCAACTGATAGTGTCCTCATGCATCGTTGCCAGGACAGAAGGGCAGAAAAGAGAAGCTAGAATCTGACTCTCCTGCTGTATTGGTGAGCCTATCGAGCCTAGCTCTCAGCCACAGTCCTTGCATGCCTCCCAGTCTCATGTGTATTTGCACACGCACTCCTTGTGTGAGGGAGGCAAGTTCAGTACCGTTGGTCCAGTCCTACAGGCTCAGTGAGACTTAGGCCAGGTACAGACATTATACTTTTATAGGTATAAGTGACTGGAAACTAGTCTATACCCATAACATAACAGAAGTTCAGCACACATAAACTGGTTTAAAAATGGTGGAACCCAGTCTAAGGGCAAATGTGTGTTCTGTTCACTACTGATCTAAACTATATCACCGTGTAACGTAGATCGATTCCACCTTGAGCTTTTTGAATGTCTGTACCTAACCTTAGGGAATGCCTGCTGTACTGAGGACCATGCCGGGGAATCCCGCAGTCAAGCATGGCATGCCAGTTCTGCACAGGCTATGGATGTAACGCGTGGGAGCAGCAGCCGTAAGCTCAGGGGGCTTGTAGACATGCTGGGAGGCAGCTCCGACATGCTGTAATTACAGCTCATGGGGGCAGACTCAATTAATTCACTCTGCTGGCGCGTGCTATTTAGTGTGCTCCAGCCAGCCTCTGTGTCCGTGTATCAGCATCCTTGCACTTCAAAATGGCAACGGAGGCACTTTAACTAAACAAGCTTTAGTTAAAGCACCCCCACTGCCATTTTGAAGCACGGGGATGCTGATGCATGAGATGCTGTGGGCGCTTTAATTAGAGCGGGTCTCGGAGCTGCTCTAATTAAAGTGCCTCCCCCCCAACCCCAGAGCACATGTAAAAATGCCCCTCGAGGCATGTCTAAGTCAGGTTTGTTGGTATGTGCCCAGCGCTGCTCTAAAGTGGCTAGGCTAAGCCTGTTTAAGTGCTTGGTGCATGTGCAGCCCTCTGTGAGGTATGTCCAAAATGGCCATTTTAGTTTCATAGATTCATAGATGCATAGACATTAGGGCTGGAAGGGACCTCCAAAGATCATCGAGTCCAGCCCCCTGCAGTTGTGTGCGAGTGCGAGATGGGGAGTGTGCAGCAGCTGTGAGGCATTCAGAGTCAATTTGCCAGTATACACCTGGGAACTGCAAGGCTTGATTGGACCCTGGTAGGTTAATGAGGCTGAACACACCTGGCGGTGTCCACCCTGTAGGTGACGAGCTGGGCTGAAATTCTGTGGCACGAAAGCATGGTCCACGTGTTGTGATGAAATATCACTTCTAGCACAGAGCAGCAGCCAGAAAAGGTGAGTCGGGGGACAACCCTGATTTTTTTTTTCCTTTCTGTTTCAGTTTATTTCTGTTTTAACAAGGGGTTCCCAAAATTCCTGCCTCTAAGAGCCCCCAACTGCCACCACATATATGGGAGGAGATGCAGGGAATCCGTAGATTTTTTTTTTTCCATTCTCCCCCTTCCCTTAATTTGAAGAAGCTTTTTGTCCTTTAAACCTAAAAAAAGACTTTCCAGCTTGATTTTTAGTATCAGTTTAGCTGGGATAATAGACTCCTCAGTTAGAATCGGCCTGGATGCATAGAGGGCCACGTACTTTGTGCTTAGCTCAGGTGCTGAGCACTGTTCAGGTGGCACAAGGCAGCTGGAAAGCTGCCCTTGCAGGTCAGTTGGAGATTTCCCCGCACGTTGGAGAGCGCGTGGGTGGTGGGGAAGCTGACATCGCAGTATCTGTACCTTTTTGCTTCCTCAGCACGGGGGTTCCCAGGCTTGCTGGGAGAGTGTGCAGGTAGAGCAGACTACCCTCTGTAATCCAGAAAAATGGTGCCTAGAGAACAGTTTTTTGCTGATGTAACTTTAAACAATCTATGGGCTGCTCAAAGTTTTATGTTTGACTCAATCAGCTTTAATATTGTGGGAACAACGGTTTAATGTCAGACCGTGCTATTGTTGCCTCTCACAGCACAGTCCTACACTGAATGTAGCTTGGGCAGACCTGAGGACTATGGTATTAAGTCGTGTGATTTCTGGAATCAAACGCTGCCTCGATGATGATGGTGATAATTATTCTATTTATACCTGGCCCTATCCAGAAAGGCTCAGAGCAGCTTACACTACATGACAACAGCAGTAGGGCTTATTGTTTACTGAAAAGGAAGAATAACCAGAGCAACCACTCAAAAGAAACAAGAAACTAAAATGCAGCTAATAACAGTAAGTGCATTCTCAAATGAGCAAGACATTTCCTTCTGTAGCAGAAACCTGTGGGGGATGCAGTGTAATCATATAAAACTGTTAGGGTAGAATGGAAAACACATTATCTGGTACAGTACTACACATTCCTGTCCTGACATTTTAAAATCGAGTGCATCCAGGTCGAGGGTGTACTACAGAACCATAGAAATGAGGGTGGGAAGGGACCTCAGGAGGTCACATCTAGTCCAACTCTCTGCTCAAAGCAGGACCATTTCCGATCAGATTATCCCAGCCGGGGCTCTGTGGAGCTGGGCCTTAAAAAACGCAAGTAATGCATGTTTCAGAGCCTTGCAAGTATTATTTAGGCAAGAGATTGACAATGCAAGACCTACCTTGATTTCCATGAGCTCCGTTGCTAAGTAGTCATGAAAGCCTCTACCATATCTTTTAACTAAAGCTGTCCTAGTTAAACAATGCCGAGGTCACGATGCAGTGACAGGAGGCAGGACGTGAAAAGTGAAGCCTGATGCCCTGTCCTTCATGCTCCTCCGCAGGCTCCCACATCCACTTTGTTTTCTTCCTCGTGCCGAGCATGAAGGACAGCCCCAGCCCTAATGTCGCTCTTTGGCTTTGGATGGCGAGTGTCACACCCTCAACGTAAGTTAAACAGTTGCTTCTGTTTAATAGATGCTGAGAAGCCGATGAAGTCAGTTTGATTGTTGACAGATATTAGATGAATGGGTACTAAACAGGTCTTAATCTTTCCTTACATGCTTTCTTTTTTAAATAACACGATGTTCTCTAGAACTGCCATGTTGCAACTGCCTGATTCAGACTTCTGAGGCAGAATAGCTCCCTCTTTTTAAAGTGTTTCCTCTTTGTAAACATCTTGGACACTTTTTTTTAGTACCTTCCTGGATCCAGGTAATAAGGGTTATAAAATCCTTTGGGTGATTATCATTTGACTTGTATTAATATTTACAATAACATTTTTGTGCTGTTTAATTTTTTTGCCACTACAGGAAATGAAATGCAAATTAACAACTGTAAAGATTAAAACATAATGAAATAGGACCCAGGCTCTAAAGAACTAATGAATAAAGTGGCTTCAAGGCACAAAAAGATGTCCTTCAAAAACAAACATGCAGATAAATAACGAGATAAATAATTTGGAGGCATTAAACTGACAAAAAGAAAGAAATACCATGGCCAGGATAAATTGTTTAGTGCCAAAGTCATAATTGCATTCTTTCTTCTTATTACAAAAAATGAAGTTTCTCCCCAAAACTTAACCAAGTGTGTAATTACTGCATGGTAAATTTCCCCCAAACTTACAAATCAGCGCATCATTTTTTTTATTTTACTATCCTCATCAGGTTGTTTAGCAAATGTATTCAGCTCGTGTTGTACAGTATTTATCTCCTGTCTGTTTTCTGAAGCAGAGGTGCATCTGAAGCTAATAGATGCTTTGTCTGGTAATTAATGTCTGAGCAAACCAACAGCTATTAGATCCTGACTCAGCAAAGTACTTAAGTATTTTCTTAAGTCCCACTGACCTCCCCGAGGCTTAATCAGGTGCCTGATGTTAAGAACATGCTTAGCTGTTTTGCTGTGTTGCTGTGTATTTTAAAGATGAACTTTGTAATGCACTCCCCTATTGTGTGTTGCATTGTGCTTCATGGCAGCTAGATAGGTAACAAAATGACACTTCAACCATGTGTCAAAGTTAACTGTTAACTTGCATTTGCAGCAAATGTGTGCTAATCGCTGGGGTGTGCTTACGTCCCTGTGGTCCCTTCTGGCCTTGGAATTTGGAAAATCATTGTACATTTCTAAGCGAAGCAGATGTTGGGACTTCCCTAAGTCCACTCTCGCCTGCATAGTAAAAACTCTAGCGGCATGAAAATCCTTTAATGGGTAGTTCATATTCAGACCCACATGGGACCTGCTATAGCTCCCATTAAAGTTATTAGAAAAATTCCTGTTGACTTCTTGGGTAGTGGAGTGAAGCCCTTTGTACATTGTGGGGGCTGTGCTTTCTCATTTGCCTATGCACAAGCATATAAGCTGAAAAATTAGTTTCAGACATGTTGATGTGGGATACTTCATTGCACAAGTGTGCAGAGCATCTTACACAGAAGATGGGGTAGTGGTAACACGGAAGATGGGAAACTTGAGAGTACCTAATGCATCAGAGAACCCGATATCCAGGTTGTAGCCATATTGGACTAGAGCAGGGGCAGGCAATTATTTTGGGCAGAGGGCTGCTTACTGAGTTTTGGCAAGCCATTGAGGGCTGCATGATGGGCAGCCCAGGGCAGATAAACATTTAATTTTCTAAATTTTTTAGGGGCCCCATGGGCTGGATAGAATGGCCCGGTGGGCTGCATCCAGCCCCCGGGCTGCATTTTGCCCACCCCTGGGCTAGAGGCAAAAGGAATCGGAACTTGCGTTAAAGGCAATTATCTTTTATTAGACCAACTAGATTTTTGCAAAAAAAAGTCTTTATTTGAAAGCTTTTGGGCACAGGCACCCTTCTTCAGACATGAAGAAAAGATTGTAAAAGTTCTCCTAGCCAGAAATGAAAGTTCATATTTCATAGGAGAGTTGAAGGTGTGGTAAAATCTCCTGTTTTAGAGGAGATGGATAGATAGCTATATATTTTTGCAAGCTTTCAGGCACAGGCACCCTTCAGGCATAGAAGAAAAGATTGTAAAAGTTCTCCTATATATATAATATGTATATTTTTTGCAAAAATCTAGTTGGTTTTTATGAAAGATATCGCCCCTACCACGAGTTCTGATTCTTTTCAGAGTATCTGATACATCTGGGTACCCCACCCTTTGTGAACCCTGTACTGAACAATACAACATAAACTAAAAGTTAAAAAAGCATTTGCATTGTATAGTTAAATACTTACAGCTGACCTACCGCTCTTGGATATGAAAATACAGAAAGAGAGAGAGAGAAGCCTAAGTATTACTGTATTTCCCACATAACAGCCATTCTTATTCTGCCAAATTTCTTCTGTCCAGTACAAGCCAATGAAGAATTTCCAGGGTAGACCTTAGTTATACACAGGTGACCGGTATAAATGGCTCTATTATGGATCTATAATAAAATGTAATGAACAAATTTCACCACAGGCATCTACTGCCATTCTTCCTCACTCTAGCTCTAGCTTTGCAGCTAGTTGTAATATTTTTGGAGGAGCCATACCATATCTTGCTTTAGGTCCTTAGACTTTCTCATTTATGGCAGGAGCAGGCCATCACAATTTTTGCATCCCATGATGGGATACTTCCAGAAGGGAATAAGTTCATCACGGGGGCACAGAAGGGAATTGGTGAGGTTTTATTCACCAAGGCACTCCTGGGGGTTACAAGAAATAATGGCCACAAGCTAGCAGAGAGCAGATTTAGACTGGACATTAGGAAGAACTTCTTCACAGTTCGAGTGGCCAAGGTCTGGAACGGGCTCCCAAGGGAGGTGGTGCTCTCCCCTACCCTGGGGGTCTTCAAGAGGAGGTTAGATAGGCATCTAGCTGGGGTCATCTAGACCCAGCACTTTTTCCTGCCTATGCAGGGGGTCGGACTCGATGATCTATTGAGGTCCCTTCCGACCCTAACATCTATGAATCTATGATTTGCATTATAAAGGAAGTTTAGGTTCACCAATCTACTGGTGGTTTCTGGCTTCAAAATCTATAAAAATGTTAGTAATGTGGCTTTCATTTTTTTTTGGGTTTGTTTTCTAAGGAAACAACCAACTCAGAATTGCTCTGAGTTTTATTGCACATGCTATTTTTCATGTAAACCAGCTCTTCACAGATTCCAAATTCTATTGGGATTATTCATTTCTGTCCTGAAATGTTTTTTATTTTTTTTTTTCTTCTCTAATGCCTCTCCACCCTTTTATTTGGAGACTGTAATTCATGATTTCAGGCAGAAATACAGCTGCTAAAAGGACAATGGGCCACATAATCAAAAATAGGCACTTAGAAAGTCGGATAGATTTAGGCACTTTTGAAAATCCCCCTAACTCCCTTTGAAATCAGCTGGAGTTAAGCACTTAACCTAATCAGGCACTTTTGGAAATCTCATCTAATGCATATTTGCAACTGTACATGGCTAAATACCTTTGTGAATCTGGGAGGGGAGGAGCTGGAAAAGAGAAAATGACCTTCCCTGCCATCACAATGCGCTACAGACTTCTGCTGACTTCATATGAACAGAATTGAATCTGAGACAGTGAAACCCCCTCCTTTTCCCTGACTGAATGCTTGACTGCTGGAAGCTGTATTAGAGGAGCAGCAGATGGTGAAAAATTCAGGACATGCACCAGTCACCATCCCCTTCAGCATCCAGTCTCTGCCACTGTGTGACATAGGGTGGGTCTACACATGCATTTATGTGCGACTAAATTTAATGTGCATTAGTGATTTTTGGCAGGTGTTACATGTGCAGGGACTTGGCACTAAAGTTAGTTTCAAGTCCCTGCAGCCCTGCCACATGCCCTTGTAGCCATTGAGGGAGCTCCAGTCTCCAGCCACATGGCTTCCAGCACTTTGCAGCCATGTTGAAACCAGAGCCAGCTGTCAACACCTGGAAGCCATCTGGGAAACTCTGCTCCCTGGTGAGCCCCTTCCCTGTCCAGGAGCTGCATGCCCAGTGCAGGGGCAGCACGTACCAGTTCCCTCCTTGCTCACCCTACTTTCCTGTGCCAGGGCTGCCCCTGCCAGCGATGCCCAGTGCCCTGCTGCTCCAGCCCGGGCCCTGCTAGTGACAACCAGTGTCTCATGCTCCTGTTGGCCATTGTGCTGGCCCTGCTGACCCCAGGAAGCCCAACCTCCCCAGGACCCAGGACAGCTGCACACCCACCAGCAGGGGACAGGGCACTGGCTTTGGGAGGCCCTGCCTGATCACCTCCTCCTGCTCTCCTCACTCCAGCTTGGCTGCTCCATAGCCCACACACCATCTACCCCCTGCCTATCCTCAGTTCCGCTCTCAGGCCATGCACATGGGTGAAACAGAAAAAAAACTTTATTAACCTCACAACACCCACCACCATCCCTCCCTCTTCCCCAACAAACAGGATCACTTTCCCCTTCACCAGCAGCGCCCCCTTCCCACCACCACGAATAAAAAACCTGCTTACAAGTAGGAAACTATATACAATGGAAAAACTATTTACAATATTTTAAGTCTTCAAGCTCAGAGTGGGAGGCTGTAGAGGGGCAGGGAGCTAGGGGTCGGCACCCTGCGGCAGGTGCCCAGAACCCCACCCTCTGAATGTTTCCTGGGCCTGGGATCAGGTTGGCCCCCTAGTGGCAGGGAAGACCCAGCATTAAGTTAGTGCCGGGTTGCTTATACACATGCGTTAATGTGCATTAACTAATCACGCCTAAATTTGATGCCAGCATTTGCAAGCATCAAATTTAGGCACAATTAGCTTAAGTTAATGCACATTGTGGGTGCACATATGTAGACACATGCCCAGAATGTACATTAACTTAGGCTAATGCCCATTAATGCATCTCATGTAGATGTGCCCATAGAATACTGGGCTAAATGGACTTATGGTTTGACCCAAGATAGGGCAGTTCATATGTTCTATAGAGTGATTTCCAGCTATCTACCGCATAGTGCCATAAACTCTTTAAAAAAATCACTTACAATTATGTACTATAGCTCTCTGTGGCCTCAAGCCTACACCAGGATTGCCTAATGCGAGCACTTTTCACCATAGGATTGTGGCTGCAGGAGACATCCAATAGCATTTGATCAGTTAGGCTGAGACACATATGGATAATATCCTGTAGCATGCTACACAGGAGAGACCAAAGTGGTGTGAGAGATCTAACTGAAAAAACCTTCATCGTAGCTTTACATCGTCTCTACAACTTCCCAGCTTTATGGCTCAATTGTACAAATACTTCACAAGGAATCATGACTTGGGAAAAGCGTATTTATGCTACTCTGTCAAATAAATGAAAATCAGGCCTGTTATTTTTAAGCTAATGCCCATTCATTCAAATCACTGGGGCTATGACAATTTGCACCTCTTGACCTGACAGCTGTGCATAAATTTATGGTCAAGAGACACTACCAGGGCATTGTAAATGGCTTTAGTAGGAATGAGAACCCACCCTAATTACACTGAATGCATATCTGGTACCTGAAATTTTTGCTAAGGCTTCTCTCGTATCCTTTCCCCTCTTCCCCCAGTACTCAAGTTGAAAGAATTCTGTTTGCAAATACTGTTTGTAATTAAAGATTGCACGTATATCATCTGGAACGCATGCGTACTTTTGTATTTCTGCAGAAAGAAAAGGGAAAGAAAAGGCACCTCCAAGTAATTTATATTACTTTAAATGGTGATCGCTAATAAGAGCTACAGTTTTATGCAAATATGAATTTGTTGAAGTCTCTGTATTTTACTTGTGGAAGTTTTTTAATTTTAATTGGTCTCTTCTGGGCATAGATAGGGGAAAACTGACTTAATCTTAATTTTGAGAGAGACATTCATTTAATAGAAAGCTGCCTTCAGCTAACCATACGTAAGAAGAGCATCCTACTCACTGAAGTGAGGTCTGATTCTCTGCAATCTGTTTTCTCACTTCAAACACATCATAAACGTCTGTCTTTTGCTTTCATGGTGGCATCAAACTTTGGCAAATGTAAGTAATTCTCTCGGGACCTGGCAAAGGTTAAGGTAGACTTCAGTGAACATGGGGAGTGTGTAAGATGAAGTTTAATAGTTAGGGATATATTTAGGGAATCAATGCCATACAACCCCCCCCCCCCATTATGAAAGTTGAGATTTTTCCATCCAGAGATCATGTAGGGTGAAAACATCAGCCTCTTGCTAAGGTTGAGGTAGTATTTGGTATCTTTATGCCTCATAACATTTACACCCAAAGCTTTCATAAAGCCCTACCTTTTGACTGATGCCACATGGAGAAGTATCAGTCCTAGGTATGAAAGCTTTTGAAACCTCTCAGCTACTGCAAAGAGTATGGCAGCTGAATGCTTTCCAAACCATTTTGCCTGGAGGCGGAGGCATAAACTGCCCTCAGAGTTGAAGATAGTAGGGCTGTGCGAAGCTTTGGTCACTGATTTCAATTCAGCAGAGATTCGGCCCAATTCAGTGGCTGAATATCCAAATCCAAATTGAATCAGGAGACCCTTTAATCTCTCCGAATCAAATCAGAACCCTCCAAATTGATTCAGAAAGAGTCGGAAAGATTCGGTGATTTGGCCATAGACACAGGCTTAAATGTTTTTTTCTACATACCTCAAGGTACCAGGCGGCTCGTGAATGCTGAGATCCTGGGGCAGATGGAGTGTCCCACAGGAGTGTGGGGGGGGCCCAGTGCACTTGGCAGCAGACCTGGAACTGGACCAGAAGCACTTCTGGTCCACTTCTGGGTCTGCCGGGGAGCATTCTGGGGGGCCCCTCTGCACCCCCCCCGGATTGGCAACTGGTGCCTCCTGGGTCTGGAGGGGCATCTGGGGTCCCCCCGCAGCCGATTGCTGAGCCATAGGGGGCCCCTTGCATGCTTCCTGGTGGACCTGGACTTCCAGGTTCACTGCCGAGCATGCAGGACCACCCCCCCCGATGCTCCTGTGGGATGCTCCATTTGCCCTACCATCGCAGTGTTCATGAGCCATGCCTGGTACCTCGAGGTATGTAGAAAAATCATTTAAAGCTGTCTACACAATTCTCCGAATCGGCATCAAATCTTCAGATTTGGAGTTGGCCGAATCGAATCGGGGAAAATGATCCAAACCAACAAATTGAATCACTGTCCCTGATTTGGGCCAAATCTGAATCAAATAGGGCCCATTTTGTGCACACCTAAAAGATGGTGCCATTTTGTAGGGCATCCATGCTGGTAGTTTTGTATGTTGTCAAGTTCTCATTAAAGGGCCATATTTTCCAGCAAGCTAGGCAGCCAGCCCACAGGTCGTGTTTCCCTTAGTAGCAATTGCCAACTGGTGAAGTCCAGCCACTGCATTTAGGCACCTAAAAGTGAGCTCAGCTCTTCTGCAGATGTGGTCTTACGGTGCCTTCTGGTATTAAGAGTCACAGAGCTGGAAGTATCCACCTCTACATAATGACTTTACTAGGGCCATGTCTGGGCTCTTAATGCTATCAAAAGAGAACTGCCATCCAGAGCAGAGTACCACAGTGTGGTGTGGGCATGGACCTCAGTGCACAATATCAGATGAATACGAGTGCACCGGAGTGCCTTTTTTTGTATACTTAATCACTGGAATGAATTATGTCCAGCACTCTCATGTGTCAGTGACCACCTCCATGTGTACATGTGTGTGCAGGTGCATGAGGAGCTCTGTACCCCAACACATTGTTACATGCACATTGTTGCGTGTAACAATAGCTGGCTCATTAAGGGAGGCAACAAACCCAGTAAAGCCTGTTCTTGATTTTGGCTCAGAACAGGGGCTGGGAGAGCAAGGAATGCTGGGAATGGCAAACCCCATATAAGGTGAGCTTTCCTGCATAGCCCAGAGACAAAAGTAACCAAATTAGATGTCATGTGGAGGAGAGAGTTACTGAACTGTGTAGCCCAGGGAAAACGTGTCTTTGGGTGGGCTCTCATCAAACTCCAACCCACGTGGGAGGATCTTCAAAGAATGAAGATCTACATTTTTTTGCAAGTCTCCTGTTTTCTTTAAATACCAGGGAAAACTTTCAAAAGCAAAAAGGGGACTCGGGTGGCCAACAACCATTGAAAAGAAAATACCCTGTAAGAACATCATTCTTATATCTTGCATCTTCCTCCTTGTCTTCACTGCAAAATTAACTTGAGTTATGATTCCAAGTTTTAACTGAAGAGGATCTTGGGATGGCAGTTCTTTAGAGTCATGCTGTTCTCATACCAGCTAGGGCCAAAAAGAGAAATTCATAACTGGTCCTGAACATAATCATCACAAAGGTTTTTTGTTTTGTTTTTTCCACTGGCAGAGTTTGCTATACTCCCGCCAGTCATTTTATGGCTCAAGGCTCTTTGAATTAAAACCAAAATATGTGTATTTGGAGAAGTTGCTAATTTGAATTTCCCTAGTATTTCTATGCAGATGGAAACATGTATTTGGTACAGAAACAAATTCTGCTGCACCTGCCTGGAAATATAGGTCCTGCCCATACATGAGAACGTCTCCATTATTTATATGCTTGCTACACCCACTAGTCAGCTGGAAGTAGAGAGCCCTAGTGCAGACAGGCTGCTACCGGCTCTTTTACAAACATATTGCTTAGACGTTCTTTGAGCAGGATGATGTGATCTGCTGTTATCAAGGCTGGTAGTAGATCAAGTCTTGTTTTTCAGTGCTGTTAATGCCATTGGCTCCAGGGAGCAACAAACTTAACAAGGATAACCTTTTAGCCTTCTACAAAATGACAGTGCGGCTATGTCTGAATGAACTGGCAGCCTGGCATTTAGTTTCGTCGGACTCTCATCACTGTAGTGCTTTCATAAAGCTGATGCTATGCTCTAACCCTGAGACTGGAGAGTTTGCACTGAAGACAAGTGGCCCTTCACACTCTCGAGAGTCCACTTATCTAAAAAAGCCTGTGATTAGAACATGACAGGCCACCCTCTTTTGCTATATGCCATGAAGTGTCTCAGAAATGCACTTGTGTTCCTTTCGTACTGGGGAGCGGGGGTGGCATAATGACATACTACTAAGAAAGACCAGCGTGGATCTCGGGTCGGCAGGTGTGAGATCTGTTCAGTCAGATGCTGTACATCTGTCAGTCACTGGACTTGATTGTTCATTCAAGACAGAATTGTTGGGCCAGATTCTTGATTTCCTTGCATGCACACTTGTATTTGTGCAAAACAGCTAACTAAGCTGAACAGTAGCATTACATTACATCACAAGGGGGGAAGGGCATGGAGAGTGAGACCTGCTAATCTGGTTTTGGCCACGCTAATGGCTGTAATTGCCAGTTGTATGGCTAATGCTACCAGTAAAGAGAGAAGCATTACAACTACACAATTTGGATCTAGGTTTCTGCCTGGATTTTGAATGTTTGTGCCTTTTGAGGGTGTTTGGATATGGAGTTTGACTTCAGACTCTTCTCTTATGCTAAAGGGGATCTTGGAATCCATTACTGACTGTGCTACTAAAACAGCAGCTGGTCTGATAGATCTGCCATCCAAGCAGTTCTGGAGTGATCCGTGTTTGTTTCTGTGCAAAAACAAATCTGAGTAAATGTTGGCTTCAGATAAACTCTCCTGAACTCAGACTATTGCTACAGATGACATAAGGTAAATGAAAAAAGCATGTTCAGAGGCTTGGCTGCATCTCCTTGCGTTTTCTCTCCCCGAGCGCAGAAGTGTTGGTGCTGCTCTTTGAAGCTTTTATGAGTTTGTCTGGCTGTTTCATTTGTCTTCTCAACATTTCAGGCCAGCTTCTTCTGAGCAGCAGGAGCTGGTGATGGTCACGGACTGGCCAACCTGGCAAAGGAAGAACAGTGCAATGGAAGAGAGAGGAGGGGGAAAAAAGATATTCCTTTAGATTTCTGCCTGTAAAGGTTTGATAAGGCTTATGTACCATAATTCATTAGTAAATCAAATTGTGTTCCTAGTCTTAAAAATGTTGTACAGGACACCAGAGGTGCCGAGTGGCCCTGGCCCCCTCAGGAAAAGGGCTGTCACCTGAAACACTTAAAACTTTTCACAAGTCCATCATCTAAGTCTCCCCTCTCCCCACCCTGGCAAAAGTAAAAGTCAGCACCTATGCACACTAATAGTTCCCAGGAATATCACTGGTGCTGTAATCTTTTCAAAGGTGAGGAAACAACGGTAAAGGGCCCCATTCTGCTTTACATGCCAGTTAGTGGATTTAAAGTATTTTAGAACCAGTGGGCATGTCTACATGAGATGCTGACTGCGCAGTAGCTGAAAACTACTGTGCAGTAGAGAGTCACAGCATGGACCGTGCTAATACGCTACTGTGCAGTAGCTTCTCCTAAAAGACGTTTGTTGGTGCTACTGTGCAGTAACTCCACTTACTGCACATTTATTTAGTACTTGTTAATACAAGTACTAAATAAATGCACAGTAAAGACTGTGCAGTAGTGTCTTGTGTAGACATGCCCAGTGAGGATCTAATCTCAATCCCTCAGAGATTTTGTGACCTATTTAAATGTCCACTCCTGCATACAGAATGTGTATATGCTTAGAAGGTAAGTGTTCTTTGAGGCCCACCCAATTAAAACAATATAGCTTTTAATTAATTTAGTAAAACCTATACTTTGTTTCTTTTAAATATAGAGAGTATGTAATTCCTGACAACAGCTCCCTAATAGGAGCACTGACAAGCACAGCCATGTTTTGCTACATTTCCCTTTATTCAGAGCATGGAAATAAAATAAAAAGATAATTTGTGCCTTACAGTTACTCACAAACCTCTCTATAATGTTCTGAGCAGGACTGAACTTTCTAATCTGACAGAAACCTCTCTCATCACTGTTGTTCAGAAACAGCTGAATATCTTCTTTCTCAGAGAATTATGCTTCTCTAATCACATGCTTCATGGCAGTGCCCAGGTATCAGCTTTCAGGCTTTATATAAGGAGTATATACACGCAGAGGATCTAATTTTAGACTAAGAAGATTTTTACCCAAAATGATGATGTCTCAAAATCATAAGCGGAGAGTAGGTGAACAGCTCTTTAACGCATCTGGATGTAGAAGCACAACAGCTGAACCTGGCATATGTATCAAAACTGAAACACTAATCTCTCATCTACAATAAGGGACCAACCTTTTTTCCCATTCATTTTTGGCAACACGACCGAAGTAGACTTTGGACTGAAAGGATTTTTTTTTTAAAGCTTTCATAAGCTGAGTCAGATGGAAAGTACTGGTGTCAGATGTTTGTGGATCATTTTTACCTCTGTCTCTCTGTCTTTTACTTTTTCTTGCTCTAAGTCGACGTGTGCCATGCCTGGGTTCTCACTGCTCACTCTGACATGATTTGGAGGCGGTGGCACCTAGTGGCAGCAACACTAGAGGAAGCCTGCCTGGCCTGGTGCACCCTGTGCAAGCTACCCATACCCAAGAGAACAGCAACCTCCAGCGGCAACTGCTGCATGGGGCCCTTTTATCCCTCACTTAGACCCGGCAGCATTGGCAGCCTGCTCTTTCTGCAAGGAAGACGTGGAGGAGACTCTTCTATGCCTTCCTGGACTGCCCCCAACCTGCAGCCACTCTTTGCTGCCCTTGGCACCCTCTTTGACATGCTGGACTTGGACTTCTCTGAGATTATGTACATCGCTATTCCGTACCGAATGGCCAAGAGGAGTGTGATTTGCCTGGCCAACTTCCTGCTCAGCCAGGCCAAGACGGCAACTCTGAAAAGCCACAGAAACCATCTTGCACAGGCTGGCTCCAATGACACCCTCCAACTTTTCTGCTTTCTGCTCTTGACACATGTCACATTTGATTAAGACACTTCACCTTGCAACACATTTGATTAAGACACCTTCACCTTCCTCTCCTCCTGGGGTTCTTCAAGAGGAGGTTAGATAGGCATTGGGCTGGGGTCATCTGAACCCAGCACACTTTCCTGCCTATGCAGGGGGTCAGACTCGATGATCTATTGAGGTCCCTTCCGACCCTAACATCTATGAATCTATGAAAATGTGAACCAGTTTGTGTTGCACTGGATCATCAAAGGGGCCCTTTCCAAGATGGAAGATGGACAGCTTCCCCTCCATGTGAAACCCCATGAGGGGCACTGGAGGAGGGGGTTTCAATCTCTGGTGACATGTGTTTGTTGCTTACAAGTGTTTCATACTCAGCCCCTGGGGAGGCCACACACCTTTGCATTTTCACCATTTATTATTAATACGTGTATAATGAAGTTCTTAAAGTCAAAAAAAGCTTCTTTCTGTGCATCTCCCTTCCCTCCATCTTTTAAAATTGGAAAAGGAAAGTCCTTAAATTGTATTTTGCATTTCCTTATGTCCTCTGTGTGTGTGAGGTGTTCCCAAGGAAAGGCTTACTTAGAAAAGACATCTTGCGTCATGAGAAATGGTCCCAGAGTATTAAGAAATAATCAACCCAATATGAGTTTATATTGATGAAATAAAGCTTCTCATATATCCATTGATTTGCAGAGTCTTTTTTCCTTTCCTGGAGATTTGATGGGTAGAAATCTGTGAAAGGAAGCTCAAAGCATCCTCAGCTGATGCAGTTTGATTGACTTCTAAAGCTGTGAGTTTTTTAACTCTCTTTCAGATTCTTACTTGTTTCTAATCCTGTAGGCCTGTTCTTAGCATCTCTTACACAGGTGTATATACACATTGTTGACTTCAGTAGGGAGTTGTTAGGGCTGGGGCTAAGGGGAAGAGGGAAAGATTCATAAGTATTTTACTTGGAAAAATTGTGTGAAATTTATATGTATTTTTGTGTTTGTTTTTAAATTGCATCCACTGAGGCTCCGCCTGTGCAGTTAACAGAATGAGAATCCTTTACTTTAAGTGGGTCATAGTATGAAACAATGCTTGGATCTGTGTTTGGTTTCAAACTGGAGAACGTTAAGTATTTCCCATACCTTGAAAGCCATCTCTCACAGAACGCTGACATCAACCAAAAAATCCACCAGCACCTCAGATGTTCAAGTGCAGCCTTTGGATGCCTGAAGAAATGAGTGTTCAAAGACTGTGACATCAGGTCTGAAACCAAGCTCATGGTTTATCAAGCATTCATGATCCCCACCTTGCTGCATGGAGCTAAGAAATGGACAACGTACAGGAAACATCTAAAGTTGTCGGAGAGGTACCATGAATGCTGCCTGCGGAAGATCCTCCAAATCCAGTGGGAAGAGAGACACATCAATGGTAGTGTCCTCCTGCAGACAAACGTGAATATTGGGGTGATGCTCATCCGGCATCAACTTCATTGAGCTGGCCATGTCATCTGGATGTCTGACTCCAGGCTCCCGAAGCAAGTTTTATTCTCCCAGCTCAGCCAAAGCATACACTCAAGAGGAGGGCAGAGAAAGCACTTCAGGGATGTCCTCAAGGCCAACTTAAGAAAATGCAACATTGATGTAAACTCATGGGAGACTATTGCCCAGGACTGCCACAAATGGAGGAAGAGTCTGCTGCAGGGTCTCAGTACTTCGAAATCTCATGATAACAACAGGAGATGGAAAAGTGTAAGCGGCAGAAACAGCATGTCATAGACCAAATCAAGAGTCCAGTGCCACCCACCCCACACGAAAACACATGTTCAAGCTGAATAGAGTCTGTCGATCCTCCTGGTGTGTCTAGCCCATCTTCCTGGTGTGGCAGTCTGTAGTAGACCCCCACTACCAAGTCCCTTTTCCCCCAGCCCACCTTGTATCATAGGAGAACCACTGGCACGGTTGTTTGATCATTCATGGTGCCCAGGTTAGGTCCCAGCAGATTGGAAAAGGGCCAACATGGTCCCTTTTTTCAAGAAGGGGAGGAAGTAGGATCTGAGTAACTATAGGCCACTTAGCCTTACCTCTATCCTTGGGAAAACCTTTGAAAAAATTATTAAGGATCACATTTGTGGGAGTCCAGCAGGAAAATAATGCTGAAGGGCAACCAGCACAGGTTCATAGCAGGTAGATCCTTCCTGACTAACCTTGTTTCTTTTTATGACCAGGTCACAAAATGCTTAGATGCAGAGGGCAAGGTAGATGTCACCTACCTGGATTTTAAGAAAGCCTTTGATACGCTATCTCATCCTATTCTCATAAATAAACTGGCTGTGACATAGATGATTACATGGTCTGATGGGTGGCAAACTGGCTTATAGGACACACCCAGAGAGTGGTGGTGGACGGGTCTGCATTGACCTGGAAAGGTGTGGGCAGTGGAGGTCCCCAAGGTTCAGTCCTTAGACCAGTGCTGTTCAATGTCTTCATCAGTGACTTGGATGAGGGTGTGGAGAGCACTCTGTCCAAATTTCTGGATGACACCAAATTATGAGGTAAAGTAAACACACTAGTGGGCAGGGAACAAATCCAGGCAGATCTGGACAGGTTGGAAAAGTGGGCAGAACAGAATAGGATGCAGTTCAACAAGGACAAATGTGAAGAGCTGCACCTAGGGAGAAGGAATCACCAACACACCTACAGGCTGGGGAATGACCCTCACAGCAGCACTGTAGCAGAAAGGGATCTCGGAGTCATAGTCGACTTCAAGATGAACATGAGTCGTCAATGTGATGAAGTGATCAGTAAAGCTAATGGTACTTTACATGCACTAGCAGGTGCAACACAAACAGGTCTAGGGAGGTGATCCTTCCCCTCTATGTGGCACTGGTGAAGCTGCAGCTGTAGTACTGCATCCAGTATTGGGCGCTGCACTTCAAGAGGGATGTGGATAACCTCGACAGGGTCCACAGGAGGGTCACTCGTACAGTTAGTGGCCTGCAGGTAAGGCCCTATGAGGAGAGATTGAGGGACCTGGATCTCTTCAGCCTCTACAAGAGAAGGCTGAGAGGTGATCTTGTGGCCATCTACAAATTAATCGAGGGACAGGACAGCAAGGGATAGGAGATGCTCTGTTTACCAGAGCACGCCTTGGAGTAACTAGAAATAACAGCCACAAATTGACAGAGAGCAGATTCAGGTTAGACATCAGGAAGAACTTCTTTGTGGTGAGGGTTGCCAAAATCTGGATTGGGCTTGCAAGGGAGGTGGTGCTCTCCCTTACCCTGGGGATCTTTCAAAGGAGACTGGACAAGCACCTGGCTGGGGTCACCTGACCCCAGGGCTCTTTCCTGCTCAGGGCAGGGGGTTGGACTTGATCTGCTGAGGTCCCTTCTGACCCAGAAAATCTATGATCCTGGATAGGCCTCGTCAACCGTCTTCGGACACAGATAAGACAATCATGGAAGATAATCATCTTCGACTGTGAGGGATTGCTGAAGAAGAAGAGAAAAGGAGTATGATATAGTTTCATAGTTGTTAGGGGCTGGAAGGGACCTTGCAGATCATTGGGTCCAGACCCCATGCACTTGGGCAGGAAAGACTGCTGGGGTCAGATGACCCCAGCAAGATGGGCATCAAGATGCTTTTTGAAGGTCACCAGGTTGGATGACTGTACCACCTCTGGGGGAAGCCTGTTCCAAACCTGTTCCAAACTCGGTACTCAACTTGTAAAGAAGTTTTTCCTTATGTCTAGTTTGAAGCTATCTTAAATCAGTTTGTGCCCATTATTTCTAGTCCTCTCCTGAATAGATGCTCCGCCAGGCCCTGATGTACTCCCCTGATAGTCTTATAGGCTGCCACCAAGTCCCCTCTGAGTCTTCTCTTCTCCAGGCTGAACAGTCCCCAGTCTTTCATTCCCTCCTCTTATGACCTGGTCTCTAGGCCTCTAATCATGCATGTGGCCCTCCTTTGGACTCTCTTGAGCTTCTCTACATCCTTCTTGAAGTGCGGTGCCTAGAACTGGACGCAGTACTACAGCTGCAGTCTCACCAAGGCAGAGTAGAGTGGGAGGATGACGTCTTTAGCCTTGCTCAAGATGCCCCAGTAGATGCATGCCAGTGTTTGATTACCTCTGCCAGCTATGGTATCATATTGGTGGCTCATATTCATTTTGTTGTCTATCACGATACCCAGGTTTTGTTCAGTTGTGGTGCTAGCAAGCAGAGTACTGCCGAGCCTGTTAGTGTGTTGTGGATTATTTCTCCCCAGATGGAGCACTTTACATTTCTCTGTATTAAATGACATCAGGTTGAGGTCTGCCCACCTTGCAAGCCTGTCCAGGTTGACCTGTAGTGCCCACCTGTCTTGGAGTGTGGCCACACTCTCCCATAGTTTGGTGTTGTCAGTGTAGTTTGCCAGTTCACTTTTAATACCCAAATCCAAATAGGTGATGAATGTGTTGAAAAGCACCGAGTCCTGAGGGATGCCACTGGTTATCTCTCACCATGATGACTCAGTTCCATCAGTCAGTACTCTCTGGGTCCTACCATGGAGCCAGTTACCTAGCCACCAGATTGTAAAATAGTTGAGGCCGTATTTTCCCAATTTAACCATGAGGACATCATGAGAGACCAGGTCAAAGGCCTTTTGGAAATCCAAGTGTATGACATCAACCTCATTTCCCCTATCCAGGTGTCGAGTTACCTGATCATAGCAGGAGATGAGGTTGGTCTGGCATGACCTGCCCGTAACAAAGCCATGCACTTGGGCAGGAACACTTGGATCTGGGTTTGGGCTTGAATGTTGTCAGCTTCAAACTAGAGTAATATTTGCTCTCTAAATACACTTCAGTCTTTTACTGAGGGTCTGGGAAAGCCCAACTGCTTGCCCTAGCCCTGGGGTTATATGCTCTTCCTCCCTCCTCCAACCTTGACTGGGCTATTCTTAGCCCCCTAACCCTCTCAGCAGCTCCTCCATGGACTTGCTAGCTTCCCCCCCTGCCCTTGATCCCACCCTTCATCCCAAGTTACTTACACTGGGTCCTTGGTGCAGCTCCTGGCACTGGTGAATGTCTGCACGTCACTCTCAATCTATGATCACGTGGCTTAAAACCAGCTACATGATCATAGACTGGGTGCAGTGAATGTCTACACATACCCCACGGTTATAAATTTCACATCCAGGTTCCGGGCTGGCTTTTGACCCTATCCAAAAGTATTCAGTGCATTTGCTCATATCTTAGGTTAAACCTTAGAAGTTCAATGCGGAAGATGGGAAACAAATAGAAACTAGAAATTTTTAGCCCTTGTGATAGCAACCATGACATACCACCTGGCAGATGACAATCATGCCTGTGTTGATTTTTAGAAAAGCATTTCACTCACTGCAGCTTCAATTGAAAGATAATTATTAGTATTGGTCTTGCAATTGTCAATGCTCAGTGGTGTGGGCGGTAGAAAAGAGAAGTGGTGATTGTGCTTCCCTGTGATAAGATCAAAATCCTAATTGTGTGCAAAAAGGTGACAAAGAAGCAATTATGAACAAGTTTGCCTGATGATGCGTCTGAAAACAAAAGCTACTGCTTGGTTTAACGACACTTTTTTGCAGAGAGGACTAGAGTCAGTGCTCTATAAAAATAGCCCCAAGTTCAACAAGTGAAGATGGTAATAATAATAATAGTACTTAACGTATCACTGTTATACATAGCTTAACTTCTGTAGAGAATTGTTCATCAGTAGGTCTCAGAGTTCTGTACAAAGCAAGCAGGTATAATTATCCACATTTTACATTTCACACCTTGGGAAACTTTTATACACAGACTAGTGAAGTGGCTGACCTGCAGTAGAACACAGCAACTTGATATTTCTATAAGGGTAAAGGTCTTGGTCAGACTAGCCCCGGAGTTGAAAGCTTGGATTTGTGACTCTCTAATTGTTGCCGCTGTGCAACAGGTTCTTAATATTTAGCTCCGCTTTAATGTTGTGTGTTCTTGGCATTTTGTTTCTTGGTGTCTCAGAGCTTCTGTTTCTCATTGCTTTTACTGTACAAGCACACAGTGGATCTGGACTGAGACTTAGCATACAAGAAATGATTTGGTTTATTGTATCTTTTTAATAGAGTTGCTCAAATATCTTGTACCTAACTGATAGGGGGCTAACATTTGCAGCTTTGGAATATCTTTGGAGTCTTGTTGGTGGAGCACCTGCAGTGGAGATTCAACTCTGGGCCTCTGGGCCAAAGAGCACGAGTTAGGGGACCCAGGTCTGTTAGCTGTCACAGGTTGACTAACTTCTAGACGTGGCCAAGCATGTCTTTGTAATGGATAGAGAAATGCACCGATGAGCTATGGCTTGCTACATTTGTGATGTTGTATTAACCATTGAACCTGCTTACCAGGGGCCAGAGTGAATTCACCAGTGCTCGGGATGCTGAAATCAAGATGTGATGCTTTTCCGAAAGAGATGCTCTGCTCAAGTCCTGCTACAAGCTTTTGGGCTCAGTACCAGGACTCGCCAAGGAAAATGTGACATGTTATGAAGGAACTCAGACTAGGTTATTACAGTGGTACCTTCTAGGTTGAAAAGTTGTGAACAAGTGCTGTTAATTAGGATGTTCTTGGTTTTTGGGGAACGTCTGAGTTCCTTCACTTCTTGCAGACCAGCAAGCAAAAAGCTTCTGTCTAGGATGAAAAAGGTAATCTCTGTTTAGTACCCCCGCTCTCTGGAAGTCCATTCATACCTTCTGAGGAAGTAGGTTGGTGTCTACAAAGACTCATACCTTTCTGAACAAGTTAGCCTTCTGTCTGGGGTGAGGATGTTATAAAGAGGAAGCAATGGGCAAATAGCCTGGGGAGAAGCACCATTTGTTTATTAGTAAAAACAGCTGGCAGAGTCTGAAAGCCTGAGCTTCTCAACTCTCTTACTACACTCAGTTCAGTTTCTCTGGTGTAACTCCATGGTTACCTAGTTGTAGACAGTAAGACTGCATGTTGGGGCAATAATAGCAAACCTTAGAGATATGGGGGATGAGGCAGAAAAAGATAAAATAGTGGCTGAGGCATAAGGCTACTAATTAATAAAGAGAGCAGAAAGGACAGGTAGAGAATGTCTGATAATAGAGCTGAGTTTTTTCAGTCCGCTGATTGGTCTGCAAAATTAAAAAAATTGTCATGTTCATGTAAAACAAATGTTTTTGTGGCTTGTACAACAAATACAAAGCATGGGAGAATGGCATTTAGGATGGAATGAAATCATTTGCTTCATTTCTGAACTTTTTTAGTGTTTTAAAAATATTTTTACTAAACACAAACTAAGAACCAAGCACCCTTTCAAGTTGCAAAGTTTTGTTTTGCAACGGTCAAAGTGAAAGTTTTTCAATATCTTTAGAACTTTTTTTATTTTAAACCAAAACATTTTGTTGAAATCGATATGAATCAGAAACATGTGCTGGTCTCCCCAGAACTGCACTTCGAGGTGAAAGAAGTTTTGCCTGAAAATCTGCCAAGCTGTTGTGGTAGCAGAGAAGGAACATGGAGTTAGGAACCTGGCTTTTACAACAGACAGCTAGCTGCTGTTAAAAATGAGGGGGAATAAGCTGGACCCTGGAGTGCTGTACGTAGCATGAAATATAAAGTTTTAGTTTCTGCATAATGCAACCTTTCATTTCTGGGAAGTGAAGAAATTTTAATTGCAGAGTAGACGCAGTCTGTTATAGAAGAAACACGTGCTGTGCTCTTCCACGGAGACTTATGTCCATTGCTGCTGTTGTCCTTCTAAATGAAGTCCTTTTAGACAGAAATAAAAAAATATTTTATGTCTAGGCTGAGACAACTTAACAGCTAGTGTTCACAGAGGATAGAATGAAGAAGGGAAGTGAGTGAGAGATGCTTTGAAAGGAAACCAAATATCTCCAGTACTGAAAAGGCAAATTTTAAAATACGTGTGTTTTTTTTTTTTCATTTTGAATTGCTGAAAATAACTCATTTAAAAATTCAGTCCTCTAGAAAAAGTCTAAAGTGTTTGACTTTAACCTGCTCTCCATTATAAACATGTATGGAAGTTTAGCCTTTGAGATGTTACTTACAGATGCATCCTTGGGTCTTTCCGGGTTCCATTTTCCTTCTAACCATATTCCTTTTGGCAGAATTCCATAATTATTTTAATAAAATCTTCCACTCCTACCATGGGATTATTTTACAGCTACTGAATTAGTTCATTTTAAGCCTCAGATGCTTCTTTCTGAGTAATTGAGTTCACTTTCCAATTATGATACCTTTATTTAAACTGAGTCTGTATGACTTAAGTTCTGTTCTGCAGTGTTCAGCTGACTCATATTTTCTTAGTCTGTATATCCACTCGGTGTCATTGATAACTAGATGTGAACTGTTTCAGGCTGGGCATCTTGCAACTAATCTAATGCATTCATCATTTTTGCCTTAATCATACCACATGTCTCTAGGGTTTCCCAATTAATTGAAGGGAAGTTGAAATAATGCTAATCACAATCTTGTTATTCTTACACATTCTCTTTATCTCAACATTTAGTTGTTCAGTCTAATGTGCCTCTGGTCCTGGGTGATTTCCCTGCATTTCTTTCCTGGTTGCAGTGTAATTTTTTTGTCCTCCAATGCACCTAGCTCAACTCCCTCTATATTTCCCAGGAGGTGAAAATGTAGAGTTTCCTATTCAACCTGGACCTTAACAAGCACTGTCCTTTAAAAGACCCCACGCCTTAGTTTGAACACATTGTAGCTTTTGATCCCAGCACTTTACACCCTGAAACAGAAGGAAGATGTGGGAGGAGTTTGTCACATCTTAGAGAGATGCCTGTCATCCAGGGAAGCGCACAATTTTGAACACTGAAGGCAAGTGGAAAAGGTCCTGTTGATCTTAGAAAAGGAGCTGTGCCTCCAGAAGGGTACAGAGCTGTTATTTTTTTTCCATTTGGAGCTTTGTTACTTTATAGCGATTAGGCCTTTCAGACACAACTTTCCATAGCAAGAGGGTAGCTATGCAAAGAGCATAAAGTCAACTACCTACTAGTAGGTAAAGTGAGACATATTCTGTGTAGGGGGAGACAGTGCTTGCCTACAAAGGGCATGTTTGGTTTGGTATTGTAGACAAATGCACTTCTTTCCATTTGTGAGCTGCCCAGCGTTTATCCTGGGCAATTAAATTTGTGTAACTCCATAATAGCTGTCAGCCCAGTGTGGTTCTTGCTGCTATACGAAAATGATGAGCCTGGCTTACAGCATGACTCTTGGTGTGCAGAGAGTCATGTCCAAACTGTGGTTAAAAAGCTCCCTGAAGTGTTCTTGAAGCATGGCATTCTGCAGTTTGTCCATCCTCCCTGCTTCTGCAGCTGCAGCCAAGGATATTTGTCTTTAAAATAAGATTAACAAAAAGCAAAACAGTTAGGCTAAGTCCAGACAGTCAGAAAGCCCAAGGCTGAATCAATTCAATCTTTGCAGGTTAATCTAAGTTACATAGATTGAATGGATAAGCAGTTGAACAGACATTCATTTTTGATTCCAGAAATTCAGCCACATGCCTGCATTTGCTCAGGCCAGAGGTTGTGGGTGCTAGAGCACACCTCCCTGCTGGGCTGGAGGATCCAGCTTGGGCCAAGGCTAGCTTGTCCACCTTGTTGGGGGGGGGGGGGGGGTGGGCAGGATGTTCCTGGGAGAGATGCAAAGCACCCTGGGATGCTGGGGCGGGGAGGGGACTGTGAATTACCTTGAATCTGGGGAGGATCTGGGACTGAGGTTCAATAAACTGATTTGTCCTAAATCAGTGAAGTCTGATACTGCATCCATCCAGGTTTATCTTAAACTGGTTTTGGCCATTTGGAAAGTGGTTTATGTGCACTGAACTTCTGTTGTGTTACAGATTTGAACTGGTTTCCAGTCACTTATACCAGTTTGCACGTAATTTCTGTTCCTAGCCTCAACAGCTTGTAACTGGAATAGGTTTCAGCTACAGTGTGTGCTACACATAGGAAAATGTAGTCATGCTAAGGAAAGAAGCATATTAATCAGGGTCAGTAAATAAATCAAATAGACCATTTCTTTTGAGGGACTATCCCAGGCCATAGCTCTTGTCTTAGAAGAAACCTCATGCCCTGAACCTCAGATAGTTTGGGGGTATAAGAACAGTCCCATTCCCTCTTGCTGGTGGGACATGGACACAGATGTTCCCCTGGCAGCAAGGTGTTCAGGTGGGACTAACACAGGCATGTTTCTGGGATCAGTGAAGGAAATCAAACACTGTTCAGATGCACTGCATGAAATATATGCAAATAAAATCCACATTTAAGGGGAAAAGCATAGGAAAGATAGACAGAACTTTACCCAGCTCAGTCCACGAACAAACACCACTGTTCAAACTTGAGACAGATAACATAAACAATAAACCAACAACATGACAGCAGTCTGGAGAGTGTCTGATGCCATCCAGTCACATGACAAACCCAATATATTGCTATGTGACTTCCAATAAGAGGCTCACTGCTGCATATAATTGAGGTTTCTGATGACACTGTATTTAAAGTTGTGTCAACACTTCCATTTATAAATCCTGCTCTGCTGGCATCCAAGTTCCCAGCTGGAATCTGGCTCCGAGGATCTAATCCCAGAAGTGATTTTTTATTTCAGTTGGATAACAAAGGAAGCAGTTAAGTTACGTGGATGGAAAAAATTAGATGCTTTCAGTTATATTTCCCTTTAGACTACTGATGTTTTCAGGCTGCCAGCTGTGGGTACATATGTTTTGCTCTAGACATACGTATATATATTTGTGTAGGCACAGAAACATCTCTCTCCCTCTCTTTCTCTGCATTACCATGAAAACACAATAATTAGATTTGAAACCTATGTGCTATAGCCATTTTTATATTTTACCTAAATCCCAAAAGATATTAGTCGATGCCTTGGCTAAATTGTGAATTAGAATTTGAAAAATCAAAGATAGGATGCTTGCTTTCCTTTTCTTGAAGATTGTGTGGTGTTAGATGCACATCAAAATACCGATTTCTCTCCCCCCTCATCCCCCCCGATCCAAATACTCTGTGAAATGCATGTTACACCTCAGTGAGACCAAAGCCTTAAGAGAATTCCAGGAAGACTTGGTACAGAGTAATGAGAACATCTGTTACAATAGGAAGGCTTTACAATGAACAAACGCTAGAATTCAGGAAAAAGAATGAAACCCTCATGTTTCAGGGCTCAAACTGATTGTTAACATTTGGGGGAAGACTTTTCCCATAGGTACATTATTAGCTAGTTGCTTACTGCACGGTTTCTTTTACCTTCCTCGGAAGTATCTGGTACTGATTCCTACACGGACAAGATTCTGACCTGGATAGACTGCTAATCTGATTCACTATGATGATCTCTTAGTTCCTATTTCAACTCCAGTTTTGAAGAAACTCTTGTCGGTGGACTAAGATCATGTGCAGCCGGTAGATTAATAGAACCTGTCGAGGAAGCCATCTCTGGTTAGCTGTCAAGTCTATCAAAAACATTGATTTCCCG
>NW_005841875.1:3147075-3150236 GCF_000455745.1 Alligator sinensis
CCTTTTTCTTTTCTTGTCTCCAAAGCTGGTTCACTTGAAAGGTAACATTTCAAGCCGGTGAAAATGTTTTTAAAAATGGTGGAAAAACTTCCAGTGAAATGTTGTGAAAGTCTTAAATCCAGTCACTGCATTATATTTAGGGTCAGATCATGCTCCCCGAGTTACCGTGCATGGTGGTTTACTTTGTACATTGAAGTCAGCAATCCTTTCTCTGCAGGCTGTCCAGCTGCAGGTGAGAAGGGTGCATAAGGACAGATCAAGCGAAGTGAGAGGAGACTCGCTGTAAGGTCTCATTCCAAAGGACATTTGTTTTCTAAAATTCAACAGACGTAAATAATGACCTCCAAAGGGCTGTAAAATTGTGTGCATTCAGTTGCTGAGGACTAAACTATTTGGTTTCGTCCTGTTGAAGGTCTGGAGTTTTCAAATGGATAACTAAATTCCAAAGGCCATTAAGCAAGGTAATTTACAATGTTCTCAAGCTTTGCCCATGGAAATACATTAACACCGTTTCCCATTTGGCTTGTAGAAAAGCCATTATTCCAAGCACAAAAAAGGTGGCGGTGGGGGAATTAATGATGATTGGTGATGTTAAAGAAATTGGTTTGCTCTCTAATAAGTTTATTCGTACGTGCAAGGCAACTAGTTAGTTTTGAAAGAGAGCTATGGACCTGGGCAAGGTTCAGGAGGACCTTTAAAATATATCAAAAGGAGATGGGTAGGAACTCCTTTCCTCTTTGTTCCCTGCGCAGATGTGTCTCAACAAGCTTTAATTAGACAGCCCACTGCTAGGGAATGTCAACAGTGGAGTTCTATTTTGTGGAAGCATGTACATAATACAGCAGATATGAGGCATGTTCAAAGGATGGATTGAGGTGGAAGTTTTAGCACACCGTAATGAGCCTTGAATCCCATAAGCAAGAAAATATTGCCGAGGGGTTTGGTAAATTGATCCATATGGCATCCAGGCACCCACAGAAATAGCCTAAAGTGGCCCTGTAGGCGAGACTGGTATGTAAAACATCAAGGGTCAAGCTTTCTCCTTTCAGTATTTGGCATCACTCCCTTAGGATGAAAAAGAGGATGCTTGTCTAATTAATAGGACTGTGAGAAGAAGAGGAGACTGAAGAGAAGGGGTGAGAAAAAAATGATGTTAGCTACACAGTTGGAATAATTTCTTTCTTCATGCCTCGTCCTGCCCTTTGTAATACATACAGCCCTCTCCTGGCAGTTTTCTGAAAGAAGGCAAGGTAGATTTGCTTCTTATAGACTAACCAGAGTAAATTTTAGACATAGCACAAGCACTTGTGAGCTGAAGCTCACTTAATCAGATGTTGTGAAAGGATGTGCAGGAAGACGAGAATGAGGAGGACACGGAAACTGGAATACAAAACACAAGGGATGGGGAAAAAGTGCTTTCTAAAGGGTCAGAGCTGTAACTGCCTAGGGAACATAGGCTAAATCCAGGCATTCAACAAGCCAGTGGTGGAAGCGTTCTAATTTTTTAACTTTACTGTTAGTGTCCTCATTTTGGTCAGGAGGAAGCAACATGTTAGCTCATTTTGGGGGAACTTGGGGCCTGCCTGCATGGCCCAAGTCCAGAAGGTGGGGGGGGCTTTTGCATGCCTCCCAGCATGCCCTTTGGCTCCCCAGGCTGCCAAAGACTCCCAAGTGGAGCCAAATAGCCAAGCTGCCCCTGATTGGCTGGCAGGGACATCGTGGTCACCCACCTGGACCTGATACGGCAGTGGCTCATCATGGCCATGAGCCATTAGCCAACCGCCCTGCATCCGTGTGTGTGTGTGTGTGTGTGTGTGTGTGTGTGCACACGCGCGCCCCAGATGCCTGGTGTGTGTGTGTGTGTGCGCGTGCGTGCGCCCTAGATGCCTGGTGTGTGTGTGTGTGTGTGTGTGTGTGTCTCAGATGCCTCTGTTTCCCCACCCTTCTGCTGACATTGGTGGCCCTGGCCCCTGCACTGTGGCAAGCAGTCCAGATCTGAGAATCCCTAGCCACGCAGCTCTGCACCCATGTGGACTAGGAGCCCTTCCTGGATGAGTAGGGCTTAGGGAGCCCATCATAGAGGACATTCCGGTTTTCTGCTGCTCTGTCCTCTATTCATACAAAACCAGACGCCTTTATGTCCTCTATTTTTCTCTTCAAGGGGACATAAAGGCGTCCGGTTTTGTATCAATAGAGGACAGAGGACAACTGGACCTACGATGGCCACCCTACTAGGGCTGGAGTGCTTTGAGCGCTCACACCCTGGCACCAGGCTATGGGTATCCTGCCATGGGCTGCTCAGTCCTGCATCACAGGCACTACTGCCCACAACCTTGGCTGCCTGGGCACTGTCCCCCTTCTCCTTCCCTCCCCAATCCCACCAGGGGCATACACCAGGGTGTGGGGAAATGCATCATAAGGAAGAGATGTGCCTTGTTTTACTCACATGGTAAAGGTGCCAAACTGTTAGTATGTTTATTAAACAAAAACAGCAATGTTGCCCACTTTGGAGCCTGGAACCTTCTTCTCAGTCAACACTGAGAGAGAGCGGAAAGACCCTGGCTGCACTGGGTGGTTATAACATTGAGGGGGGAGGGAAGTGGGCAGCTGCAGGGGCTCATCTTAAAATACAAAACCTTGGGGCACCAGGGGCAATGCTACATATAAAACTGCTGCCCTGCAGTTTAATTAAATGTTGCTGTCCCTATTTGATTCAGCTGAATCAGAATTGGAGATATGGTGCTGATTCCGTGTTGATTTGGAGATTTGGATTGGCCGGGGAGACGCAGGCACAGCTGAGTGTCTGCAGCTTCTGCTGCTCATCTGGCTGTGCCTGCCTCTCCCTGGGAGAGGGGAGCCACAGGAGAAGCCCCCATGGCTTCCCTGCCCTGCCCCCATTCCCTGCCAGGCTGCAGCCTAGTCCTGGCACTTCAAAAAAAAAAAAAAGCCCCGCACTCACCAGATGCAGCAGTGGGGATCAGGGCCTCTGAGAGCTCGTGGCAGAGCCCTCCTGTGCAGTGCAGGACAGTGGGGATCACACCCCTGCCTGGCACTCGTGTGGCAGCTGCCCCATGGCACAGGTGCAGTGTGGCTTGGCAGGGTGCTGAGTGGTGTTGGGCTCCAGCTGACTGCTAGAGCCCCCCCAACTCCCAGTCAGCACA
>NW_005841875.1:3150267-3213680 GCF_000455745.1 Alligator sinensis
GCGAACCCACACTCCACCCACACCAGGGGGCAACTGCTGCATGGGTGCCAGGCAGGGGAGGGGCAATAGCAACATGTAGGGCGTGTATGCAGGTGCATGTTCACCCCTGAGCATGGCGGTGCACCCCCTACGAAAAGGCGCCACTGACAGGCAGTCACCACTCACCACCCCCACCACTGACACTGTCGGTGGTGTCTACGGGTAATCAGTGATCACCACTGGCCACTCGTGGCGGTGTCTATGGGTGGTTGCCAACCCCTGGTTGGTGCTTGCCACCACCCCCCTGCTGCCAGCAGCACTGGCAGTGTTTGCAGGAGCTCCCTCACTTACCACTGCTGCCAGCACCACCATGTCCCCCCAGCCACCAGGGCCACGCATTATTCATGGGGGGAGCGGTCCCTGCTGCCCTGTGCTGTGTGTGTGTGTGTTGGGGGGAGGAGGGGTTCTGCCACGAGCCCCCAGAGGCCCTGATCACCACTGCTACAGCCGGTCATTGCGGGGCTTTTATAAAGTGCCAGGAGGCTGGGGCCAGGCAGGGCAGCCATGGGGGCTTCTCCCATGGCTCCATCAGCTGTGCCAGCCTCTGCCCCACTGGAGGGAGTTGGGGGCCAACATGCCACTTGCCCAGCCAACTGGGGAGGGGGGTGCGATGCAGGTGTGGCTCGCTCCAGGTGGCATCAGCTCTGGGAATGGGTGTTCTGACCTGCCACCGCTTGTCAGCCATTGTGGGGGGCATGGAATGCAGGTGCGGCAGCGCTGGGAGTGGGGGCTATGCCCTGCTGCCACTTGCCCCCTTCTGCCTGGAGTGAGCCATGCCTGTATCCCACCACCCCCACCCTGGCTGGGCAAGTGGCAGCAGGGCAGAGACCCTGCTCCCAGGACTGCCCTGCCCACATCCCTCACCCCCCTCCCCATGTAATGCACCCTGCTCCACCCTGTCTGGGCAACTTATCCCAGCCCTTTCCCCTCCACTCCCTCAACCCCAACAGACTTACCAGCTGGAGGCAGCTGTGTCAGCTGCCTGTGTAGCCTATGGCTGAATCTCCAAAGCAACCAAATCTTTTCTGAAGCTTTTCCGAATAGATTTGGATGCTTCAAATCAATTACCAATTCAATTTGGATTCAGAGATTTGGTCCCTGAATCAGGTCGAATTTCCTCCAAATTGAATTGTCTACTGACAATTCACAGCCCTATCTTGAATGTCTTTGGGACCCTGCGCCTCTGCTGATGACTGACTGCGAGTGGCTGGGGGTAGTGAGTTGGCACTAGAAAGCTGGCCGAGTCAGTGCTGGCCCTGACATTGGGTTTTGGGCATCCTGGGCCTCTCGGCTCCCCCAGTGGTGTTTTCTGGCGTGGGTCACACTGGACACTTTCCTGGCTCCTTGGACGATGGGTCAGTTTTTCCTGCATGTTGTGTCTCCTGTTCCAGGGCTCCCCTTCACTCCAGCATCTCCCAATCCATGTGCAGTGTGGAGCATTGCCTAGAGGTGGGGGAAGAGTGGGGTTTGCTAGGGAGAATTCTCATTTCCCACTGTGCCTTACCCACAGCAGTGCTCATTTGTAGCTGCTCTGCCAAATGGAGCCTGGAGGATCACCAACGAAGACGTGCAGATTTGCCTGCTGGTTATACCTTCACTGTGGGCTTGAAAACAGCTTTCACTTTATACTGATGTCTATTTGGGTTAGGGTTTGTCAGGTGGATCCAGGTAAATATACTGGCCTCTCCTAGGAAAGCAATGCCAGCTTGAGGGATGGGGTGGTCAGTTGTCAATTTCCCAGATTTATGGCCCAACTCAATGTAACACAAACTGATAAGCCCCCAACAATGGTAGGGGGGACTGAGCCTGGTGCTGTACCTTTGTTCCAAGCAAGTGGCATAGAGGTTGGGGGGGTGGGTGGCAGTTGCTTGAGAGGCATGAGGTCTATGAGGAGCATCAATAAATTGGGATCATCAGTCTTTCACATGGACAATCGTCAAGTCAAGAACACTCTGAATATCAGAGTAGGCAACTATATCCTTTCCAGTGAGTCCACCTCAACTTAGCAAGGAGTCACGTTAGACCATTCCCTCACTTATAAACATCACATTCAGAAGGTCAGCAATAAAGTCTCTGCATGGGTATCTGCCTTAAGATGTTTAGCTTGCATGACACAGTGTGTCAACTTCAAAGTGCTCAGAACCACTGCACTTGCAATGGTATATATCCCAGTAGATTACTCTGCTCATGTTTGGTCCCGAAGTTGTCTCACTAAAAAGCTCAACACAGTACTTAACAGTGCACAGAGACTCGTAACAGGCTGTACAACTTGCACACACACACAGAGATGTATTCTCTGCACTAGGGCATTAGACTATATGACATAAGACAGGCCCTAACTGCTCCCTTGCTGCCTGGTTTCTGGGCCCGTGGAGAGCCTGGCAGGCCAGGTACTGTGGCCTTGTGTATTGTGCTAAACTTAGATAAGATGTGGGATGAATGGAAATGAAATGATCGTTCAGAGTAATCCATTCTGAAATCTATTCCTAGTGTTTTATACCAACACCAAACAAGTCCCCCATTGGACGTGAGCTTGACAGAGAAATGTGGGTCAAGATGAATAGACTGAGCTCTGGATACAGATGCTTCAAAACAACACTGCACAACATGAACATTTTGGATAGCTCCCTGTGTGAATGCAGTGTCCACAAGCAGCACAGCACTTAATCGAAAGCTGCAATCTTTACAAGTGCCCAGGTGGGGTAGATTGAATCTGGGTAGTGGCTCATAGCTGACTGGAGGGAACAAGGTAGTGGAGAGGTTGGAAACGGGGCTTTGCTGACTCTTGTCAATGACAGCCCCGGGGTGTGGGGCGGGGCAGGGCAGTCCTGGCACTTGAGCAGTAGGGCCGTGCAAAGCTATGGGTACTGATTCTATTCGGAGGAGATTTGGCCTGATTCGGTGGCCGAATCTCTCAATCTGAATCAAATCAGGGGACCAATGAAAAGGTCCAAATCGATTCGAAGCCCTCCAAATCAATTCAGAAAAGATTCTCAAAGAGCTTCAGTGATTTGGGCAGTCCCTGCCTGCTGCAGCATGGATCTAGACCCAGACTCTGCCCTGCTGACTCTGCCCTGCTGCCACTTGCCCAGCCAGGGTGGGGTGCGGGCGAGATACAGGCGTGGCTGGGGAGGGGTGGCTGGAGGAGTGGGGAGGGGACCATGGGGAGATTCCTGCCAGGCCCCATCCCCCCGAGCGTAGGTGGGGGGGTGATGCATGCTGCCCTGCACTGCCCCATGTCATGTGGGGGGCTCTGCCATGAGCCCCCCTGGCTCCCCCTGCTGTTCCAGCCCCCCCTATGGAGCCCCCCACCACAGCTCCGGCCCTTTAAGAACCCCCCCCAAAAAACCCTGCACTCCCAGGCTCCTGCAGTGGCTTTGGGGCTTCTGGGGGCTTATGCAGAGACCCTCACATGGTGTGGGGCTGTGGGGGGCAGCAGGGATTGCCCCCTGCCAGGCAGGAAATGGTGAGTCTGGGTTTTTTTATTTATTTTTCTTAAAGGGCCGGAAGCTGGGGTGTGCGGAGCAAGCATGGGGGGTGGGGCTGGAAGAGTGTGTGGTGGGTCAGGGGGCTTGTGGCAGAGCCTCCCATGCAGCATGGGGCAGTGGGGGGCAGCAGGGATCGTCCCCCCTGCCAGGCAGCAGCTGGTGAGTCAGGACTTTTTTTTCCCCAAAGTGCAAGGAGCTGGGGTGGGTGGGGCAACCTTTGCCAGGGCTGGGAGAGCAGGCAGGGGATAGGGCCTATGTGATTTGGAGATTTGACTGATTCTGCAGCAGCTGAATCTCTGAATCAGATTCAGCCGAATCAATTTGGGACAGTGATTCAGATCACCGAATCAAATCACTGTCCCCTGAATCAGCTGAATCTGAATCCAAAGCGAATACTAGCTGCTTCACACAGGCCTATTGAGCAGAGGAGACGAGCTCTGGCCTAGGATAGACCACCATCCCACAAAGGCGGGCGCGGGTGAGTGGGGTGCTTCAGTGTGACCTACTGTAAGTTGTGATGGGATGTGGTACAGATATTCATTATGGCACCCTAACCTACAGCACTGAAATCTGATACCACAGCCATCCAGGGTTATCTTAGAGTGGGATCTACCAATTTTATAGCACTTTATGTGCCCTGACCATCTGTTCAGTTACAGCTGTAGAGCTCTTGCTGCCTGCCTACCATGCAATAAATGTAACTTCTGTCCTAGGCCATGTAGGCCAAACACAAGGGTTGTGCATGGATTTGAATTCCCCCAAAATTATTTGCTTTCAACATCCAGTGGCCAGTGAGTCTTTCTTTTATTTTGGAGAAGTGAGCCATTTGCCACCTGCTCTTTCACAGAGATGAATTATTCAACACTAGTGTTAAATCTCATAATTTATCATTACCTGCTTCTGTCAGTGCTGGAGGTGAGGAGCATTTTTTGAACTGTGATATCAGGATACTGGGTTGGCTTATCTGAAGGAAATAGATATGATAACCCCAGTCACTGCTGTGCTCCCCAGTGTACCCTATACAAAGGGTACACTAAAAAAGACTACTATATGATGTTTGCTAACCTCAGTATTTATCTATGGTAAGTGAGCTAAATAAACACCACTGCATAATCTGAAGAATGTTTAAAATCACTGGGTTAAAAATGCACCAAATGCCTTTAGCAGTGGCAAATATTCACAAGAGGATACATCTGACTCAGTGTCTGTTTTTAAATCATACAAACCAAGATGAGAAGTGTTGGCTTCTGAACTCCCAGGCTTAGCTTTTCTTTGGGACCTAATTGTTAATACTTCTATCTATTTAATAATTAATATAATCATTTTACACCAGTGTCTTTGACATCAATAGAGAGGTAGATTGGTTAGCAGAAGGTACTTCTGTCCTAGTGTTGTTTGAGAAGAAGAAAGTCTTAAGTTCTATTTGCAAAGCTTAAAATATTGCAGTACAGCCAACCACATTGACGTTGTAGGTCAAATTTTGTCCATGGGACTGATATTTTGCTGCTGGGCATTTTTTCTGTCTAGTTGCTGCTATCTTTATGGTCACTTTTGCTGTACGTGATAGTCCCAGAAAATATTCTATGTTCTATGAAGTGTCTCTCGCCTGAGTATTAACCACAAGCCCTAATGACCTTCTAACCATCTTCTCTACCTAGTGTATATTGCTGTTAACATTTTCCTGCTTTTTGACATCAGGATCAAGCAGTGCTGTCAGTGTATATTGTTTTTATTTTCTACTGGATTTTGTTGTTGTTGAAATATTGGGTTGTAGAATCTGGAAGGATATGGAGTAGGGCTGTGTGAAGTTTTGGGTGCTGATTCGATTTGGAGGAGATTTGGCCCAATTCGGAGGCCGAATCTCTGAATCCAAATTGAATCGGGAGACCAACAAAAAGGTTTAAATTGATTCAAAGCTGTCTGAATCAATTCAGAAAAGATTTGGAGAGCTTCAGAGATTTGGGCAGTCCCCGCTTGCCATCGGAGGGAGCTGGACCTGGACTTTGTGCCAGTAAGTAGGGGGCGGGGAAAAGGAACCTTGGGGGGGACCCCTGCCAGGCCCCATCCCCTAACCCCCATCTGCTTTCCCAGCCCCATCAATGGCTGCCCCACCTGGCCCCAGCATCCCAGATCTTAAAAAAAAAAAAAAAACCAAAAAAAAAAAAGCGCCCCGCACTCACTGGCTCCTGCCAGGCAGGGAGGGTGATCCCCACTGCCCTGCATTGTTTGGGGGGCTCTGGCATGAGCCCCCATCTTCCGCACTGTCTCCCAGCATCAGCTCCTGGCTCTTTAATTAAAAAATCCCCAAAAGCCTGACACTCACTGGCTGCTGCAGCAGCTGTTGGAGCTTCTGGAGGCTCATGGCAGAGCCCCTCCCCATGCAGTGTAAGGCAGCAGGGGGCAGTGGGGATCACCCCCCCTGCCTGGCAGTAACCGATGAGTGCTGGGCTTTTTTTTTTTTTTTAAAGTGCCTGGAGCTGGAGGTGGGCAAGGCAGTCATTGACGGGGCTGGGAGAGCAGGTGAGGGATGGGCCTGTCCAATTCAGAGATTCGGCTGATTCAGTAGCAGCTGAATCTCCAAATCAGATTCAGCTGAATTGATTTGGGACAGTGATTCGAATCACCAAATCGAATCACTGCCCCCCGAATCAGCCGAATCTGAAGCGAATACTAGCCGTTTCCCACAGGCCTAACACAGAGTATTTGAATCCTAAGAGAAATGCTGGAGGGAAAACTGGAGGCTGTTTTAAAACAGGGGTTATTGCTACCAAAGGAGATACAGAAATTTCCAGTTAAAGGTTAATTTAGGACTACTTAGAGAAGTAGTGACTGAAAGGGAACACAACAAGTTATGTGCTGTATGGTATGGTAATACGAAGGTAAATTGGACATGTTGCTTTACTGTGTTCAATGCAACAGAAAGAAGGAGGTGTTGAGAAATGGGAAAGTCAAACCTTTGAAAATGAGAGGAGAGCCTGGTCATAGGTGGAGGGAGAGATTGAAGCATTTTTCTGGTGAACAGAAAATGGTGTGTGTGTGTGTGTGTGTGTGTAAGTGTATGTGTATGAGAGAGAGAGAGAGAAGCGGCAATAGCTTGTGAGCACATGCACTCTCTGAAATTTAAAAAGTACATACTTGTAAGAGCACACACCACTTATATTCCTCTTCCTTCACTTTTCATTTTTCTTTTTTTTCCTCTTTGCCAATGTTTCCAAAAATAGAAAATGCATGACCGAGCTGCTGAACGCTGTCCGTGGTCCTTCATCTCTTTGTGATTCTGAAGTGAGTTTTTGGAAGGTTTCTTAAAAAAAAAAAAGCAAAAAAAAGCAGGTGTTCCCAAGTGTAATCTGTATTTCTGCTGTGCACTCCCAAGTCTGATCAGATGGTCCTTAAATTTTGCAGTGTGCAGGGATCTTGTTCCAAAGTTACTTCACAATTTGGATTGGATTCCTTCACTCTGCACTGTTTGAATTTCCACTGTCTTCATGGCGAGATTTAGAATGGGTACATGTTGGGCATCACAGGCTTAATGATGCTTTCAGGCTTACAATGCAAGGTGAAGGCTGTAAGATCACCCTCTTTGGAGGTCTGAGTTTGAAGGTATGGCAAACTGTTCACAGTACCATGCTTTAGATAAAACCAGGATATTATTTTACCCATCGCCTTCTGAGCCTTAGCACTGGATAGCAGAGTTTGCACAGTCCTAAATCGCTGCAGCATGATATAACTAGCATGATATGAAGGCCTTACATTTCCAGCTGATGATTCACAGCAGATCATTTGATATTTAGGGCTCTGTTCATTAATAAGTTATGCTCCATTTACCTTGTTTTCTGTGAAATTTATGAGTCAAAAGTGCAGAGTGCACCAAAAACGATCCATTCATCAAATTCCTCTTCCCTCTGTATAATTGGCTAACTCATCATCACAACCCCGAGGGGCATATTGCACAGAAAGGTGTGTCTTGCATGAAAGAGCAAAGCGGTCTGATTTGAAGAAACAAAAACTCTACTTCTGTTTTAGCAGGCAGCAGCTGCAGTTGCAGTCCTTGAGCTGCCTCTCTTCTCCACCAGACACTTCCAAACACCTATTTTTTCCTTGTTTGCCAGATGTGTATAGAAGAGCCGTAATGGTAGGGGAAGATATTTGGAATAATTATGGATCCCTAGGGAAAGATATTTGGAATAATTATGGCTCACTTCCAGCATGCAAACTGCCTCACTGAAGTCACTGTTCTCAAACAAACCTAGACTCTACTAGACACAAGCAAAAGTGGGGAACAAGCCATGATGAAAATCCAGCATCATCTGCAGTACTGGCTTGTCATCTCACTTTTTAATTTAGTTCACATACTGCAAACCTGTCAATGGCACAGCATAGAGCTTACCCATTTGAAATAGGCAATGTCTTCAGGTAAGAAGTCACAGCAGTAAGGTGCTGAGCCTTCTCCAGAATGTGGGAAAGGTACATCAGGGCATCAATTCAAATCTGCAAATTGACAGGCACAAATGTTTCTGTGCATTTTTTAATCAATATTGGGGAACAGCTGCAAAAGAGACCTTTTTAGTATTATTTAAATGCTGTTTTGTGTTTTGCTGCATATACTTAAATACATGAATAATTACTTGCTCTTTGACACAAACTAGGAGAGAAAATGTAGTCAGGATAAAGACCTCAGGAAAAAATTGCATGCATCTTTTGGATTTGCCATCTCTTAATGCATAAAGTATAGAATAGAATAGAAAGGCTGCAGGTACTCAGAGTCACTGTTTAAACACACCCGTGCATGGCAGGAGGTGCAATTGTGGGGTCCTGCATTAGATCCTATTGCACCCTTTTGCCAGTGCAGAGGGATCCTGGTTCTGGACTCGCCCTGCACTGGCAGGTAGCAGGCCTGGCTTCCAGCTAGGGGAGTGCACCATGCCTGGGAGAGCTCGCAGCCAGAGGAGCACATGGCACGCTGCCTTGCCTGGGAGCTCTGATCAGCTGGGGGGCCTCCCAGCCTCCAGAGCATGTGAGCATCTTGAAAGGCTCATGTGTGCTTCAGAGGCTCTTGCTAGCCACACATTCAATTAAAGGTGTGGTAGGAACCAGCCAGGAAATGTGTGTAGCAATGTTGTGGCTTCATTTTATCATCCCGTTAATTGGCTGAATGTGTGGCCAGGTAACTACTTAAGATGTGATTAATCAGTTAATCACATCTTAAGTGTAATGTCTGCCAGGGGCCTGAGATAATAATGGAGTTACATGATTGACTTCCATGGGTTACTACAGATTTGGATTCCATGGAGTTAGTCTAGTGTAAATCTAGAAGAAGAGACTGCTTTTGTTTCATGGTAAAATGCTGATGACTTCAGCTTCGCCAGAGAGGCTGGAAAGGAAAAGAAAATACAATATATATTCCTAGAACGTAGGGGGAATTGAGTTTTGTGCTGACCACTGGCCCAGATGGCGCAACCTCTTGCCCCCTTTACCGTGTTTAGGTTTTCATGTCACTTCTGCTAACAACAGTTGCTAGGCTGGAAAATACATCAAACATTGTTTCCTAGTATGGTCATTTGCAAGAGTTGTACAGCTTCTTATTTTGATGGTGTAACAGCAATAAAGAAGCTAGACAATGGGTCACTTACCAAGGGCTCCTTGCCTCCCTCTGTTATATGAATAGATTATTCCATTAATGCAAAGATCCCATTAAAACACGTGACGTTTCACCTTCAAGGCTTACCTGGGCAAGGAGATGGGTACTTTGGCTCTGGCCCATCAAAGCACACTGGTTTAAATTTAAGCATGTGCAACATCCTATCGATTCCACAGAGTAATCCCTGGGTTTAAGAGGTTTGCTGGATGGGGTCAGGGTGTTTGGCTCTTTGCAGGATTGAATCATCACATCTCCCTAGGGGAAATGCTAGCATGTATGTGGAGGTCAAAGGGACCATATGAAATTCTGTTCTGCAGAAGTCAGCCTAGATTATAGTAGTGGACTCTTCTGGCCCTAAAGTTGATTTATTAATCCGATCTTTATTTCAGTGAGATTCTTATCTCAGCTACAGCACCTAAGAGTGTGGGAAAGAACCCAAGTTAGGCAGAAAAAAATTAGAATAATGTGGCTGGCAATGAGCAAGTATAAATTGTGATTTAGGGTATACTGTAGGACTCTGCAGTTAGACCCAGGCTGAAGTGCCTTTCCTTAACATCAGTGGAACTCAGTTTCTGATTGAGTTGAGCTAAAAAAGTGCTTAAGTGCCTTCTTAAATTGAAGTCTCAGTCTTGCCTACCCCATTTCTATTAATCGGACTAATGTGGTGAAATCCTCATGTATTGGTGTGAAATATGCACACCTGATCTTATGATACACCGGGCTCTGCAGATGTTCTCAAAGATCAAAGTTAGCTTAGTAAAGTTTAACAGAGTCTTATTGTGTTTGTTTGCTTGTTTGAATTATATGTGCCCTCCTCAAACCCCCCCACCCCAGTCTTGGGTTACAGGGTCATAGGATCCCATAAGGATCCCATAAAGAAGGGCTGGAAGGGACCTCATGAGGTCATTTAGTCCAGCCCCCTGCTCAGGGCAGGATCATCCCTGACTAAGCCATCCCAGTGAAGTCTAACTGACTCTTGAACATTTCCAGGGATAGAGATTGCTTCACTTCTCTAGGTAGCCTGTTGCAATGCTTGGCCTTCCTCATAGTCAGAAAGTTTTTCCTAATCTCCAGCCTAAATCTCCTCTGCTGTTGGGGGCCAAGCAGAAGTGGTGACTTCCAGTTTGAGACTATGAATGCACACCTGCCCCCTCCACCAAGTCAGTACCCAGGGCAGTTTCCCTGAGGCCCCCCTCCACCCTTGTTGTACCATTGGTGATCAGAGTTCAAATGTGATAAAACTGAAAAAGTAGTTAGTAGTGTGAATATTTCTTCTTAATTAACAGATGATTTAATGTGAGACCATCCTATGATCTTTGTAATGGAAGTCAGAAGAAAACATTTGGAAACATTCTGGTGGCTTTGAATTTTGGAAGAGGCATTTGTATGAAATAAGCTTTTATTGGGGACCAAATCTAATAGTAAGGTCATTTACATGAGACATGCAGCCAGTGGCCAAATCCTGGTTCCAGTGAAGCTAATGCTAAAAGTCCCATTGCCTTCAATAGAATCAGGGTTTTTTTGCCTATAGAAATGTATTTCTTCATTATTAAGAACTTAGGAAGATCTCCTGCAGAAGGGCTCTTTTACTATTCCATGTGATTTTGTGTGTGTGTGTGTGTGTGTGTGTGTGTGAGTGTGTGAGAGAGAGAGAGAGAGAATCGGTAGAAGATACAAGCAACAGAAGACACTGGATCTTGATTACAGTTTGACACCTCAGTGTATTAAAGCGTTGCTGAAAAACATTTGGCAAATAGATGAAATACACTTCCTTTAGACAAAGAATCCCCAAGGTTTGCACACAGAAAAGCTGGAATGTAAATTATTATTTTTTTTTGGAATTATTGCAGTATAATAACTCACATAGAATAACCCCAGATGACCTATGTAAACTACAACCAGTTTGATTGGTTAACTTTATATGCTACTAACACTGGTCCCCAAAGGGTTATTTATCCCTTCACACATTTGATTAGTTTTCACTTGGTTAGACATTTCTAAGATTAATTTTATATTGAAGTATGTATGACAAATACAAAATATCTTTTTAACTTTTTAGAATGAAGAGTTTCAGATCCATGCAAACATATTTAACCCGTTTTTTCATTCAGGGAGTGTCACCTGTCATTTTCTTTTTATTCACATTTACATCATTATCACTCTTTACGACCTTTCAGCCCTATCAAACCTGTACTTTGGTTATGGGCAGTGTTCTGTCATATCACTTTAGGGGACTGTTAATCTTATAATTAATTTTCGCTATAATCTCAATTAAATATCCAGACACCTTAGCTTTGCAGTCTTGTCTATGTAAAATGAATAGTCCCTATCATTGCATACTGATGACTAGAACTGCATTACCTGCATATGGAGCTGTAGGTTGCTTTTTTAACCTTGAGAAGGTGCCTTGAGGTATAAAGGTAATGTTTGTAACCAGCTACAATTTTCTGTTTAAAATCACCCATTTCTTTGTCTTGTGTCCTGACCACCCATGGTTTTATGCCACTTCTACAGCCAGATTGGCAAACGAGGTTAAACACTTCTGCGGCCAGATTGGCAAACAAGCTCCATCTAAACACGGAGCTCACAATCTAAGACCAAATGGGAGTCGCACACCTAATTCATTTTGGTGCTGTACTAAATCCCCCTGCCTTAAAGACCTTGTAAAAATGGGTACTACCCTTTGAGCACATCTACATGAGATGCTCTGAGTGCAGTCAATTAATTCTACTGTGCAGTAGCACCATATGCAAAACCCATGCTAATGCACAGTAGATTTAGTTTACTGCACATTAACCTCACAAAAAGACTGTTCATTTGTGCTCATGCAGTAGTGCCAATGATGGCACATTAAGTTAGTACCTGTAATTATGGCACATTAATGAATGTGATGATGTGCCCTTCATCTGCTTAAACACAATCTAGATCATGCCTCAGTAAGTGGCTAGCGTGGGGAGGTTGGATGGATTGCTACTTAAATGTTTAGGTCATCATCATCATCAGTTTAAAGTAGGACTGCATTGGCAGTGGCTACTTGTCACATTTTTAGCTTTGCTAATTATTAGGGGTCTCCTTAAATTGTGGAGAAACTAAACAATTTTTGCGGATTGGTCGTGGCATAAATAGAAAATTCCATGGATATTTCCTGCATGTGCTCTGGCAGCCCTTGGCATTGACTGGTGGAGGGGCCTTAGTGGGATGAGGGATCAGGGGGCGGTCTCATCTGTCTATTGGCTGCCCTTTGTGTGGCTCCGCCCCTTGGCACTGATTGGCAGAGCGAGCTGGGCAGGGGGAGGAGGGATCAGGGGGCAGCCACCTCTTTTCCCCCCACCCTGGATGGGCTGTGAGGCTGGGCCGCAGCAGCAGTGAGGACCACTGGCTCCCACTGTGGGAGGTGGAGGGGGCAGCATTTAATTTTAATGCTTTCTAAGTTGATTTGGTGGACAATCCCAGATGTTGCAGTTTCTACAAAATCTGCAGAATCACAATTTGAGAAGACCTTTACTAATTATGCGACATCAATAACCTGTTTTATTCTAATTTTTAGTAGCTGGGCGTCCCAGGCTCAGAAAGCAGCACCCCAGAAACAGACTAAGCAGCAGAGAGTGAGTCCACAAACAGCTTTGCAGCGTTCATTTTCACGGTGTTCTGGAGAGTCTCATTTCCTAAGGGGTGTGATTATTTTTTTGTGATTTATTATTGCGCTTTATCATAAAGTAGGGTGTTTTTTTTTTTTTTAAATAATTGATTTTTTTTCTTTTACTGTAAACTGGATAGGGGCCAAATTAGAGATTTTGAAATTAGTGCACTTATAGTCAAGGAAAGACTGCTCAAAACCCAAACATTTCAGTTGCTCTGACAACTCTTTCATGGGCATTTTCAGTTTCAAAACAAGGCCAAGGATGTTTAACCTGCTTTGCTGATTAGTGCTTTTGTTGGCAACCTCAGCAGATGCTCAGTTCATAAAAGGGCATTGTCACAGGGCCAGAGGCAAAAAAGATGAAAGGGAGAAGTTCATATGGAGGCTCTGGTTTGAGCATGTTCTGGCAAGGTTTTACTGGAAGGGCTCTGGCTTAAGCAAAGCTATTACTGCCTGACAACTCTCTAGCTGCTCAGTCCTTTCAGAGTATTTTACAAGCCAAAAATTCAACCCCCCTAATTCACCATCACTCCCAGCCCTGACTTCTGAAGTCTTTTTTCTCTCCAAAGCTTTGCTTACATGATGGAATTAAAGGAAAAGCTCATTTGATTCATGCTGTCATTTTCCTATCAACCATTTTTCATTAGTTTTTGAAGGCTTTTCCACCACATCAGTTAACATCTTGCATAACTTTACTTGATGAGGAACGACATTAGACTGGCTCCGCTGAAAAATGAAGAGCTTTAATAGCTGAATGAGCATCAGCAGTGCCAGCTTCCACCTACCAACTTGACTTAAGTAGGAGCTGTAGCAAGGATGGCTCACAAGGTGCTTAAATGTGGCTCCTAAAGACAAATTACTATTTGAACTGGACACTGCACCACATCATTGGCTCTGTGGCATGTGCACACAGGAAGTTTGGCCACCCCTGACCTAAAGGGTTGCGTGGCCAACAAGCTCAATTATCCAACAAGCATAATTGTTGGATTATACCAGGGCCTCATTTACATTTGGGTTGTGCTAGGGATACCACCCAGTCACTTATGCCAACAAGAATTTTTTATTAAACCCAAAAGGAAACGCTTTGTTCATCCTTTTTATGCATAGCGTCTGGCATCTCCGTCTCACCTTTACTAACCAGAAGTCCAAGGTTACCAAGGTGCATGCTGGTTATAGCAGACATGTCAGCATAAACAACATATCATTCACTGAAAATCATCTTTTTTTTTTTTTTTTTTTTTTTTTTTTTTTTTTTTACATTTTTACCATCCTGCTAAGATTTAAGCATATGCCTAACTTTATGCATGGTGAATAGTCCTGGTCACTTCAGTGGTGCTGCTCACAGGTGCGTCAAGTTAAACATGCATCTAAGTCGCTGGTGGCTTCACCCCTGCAAGCACTCATTACCAAGCACAGAGCCGATGACCCTGAGCAGCCTTTAAAGGTGCAGCTCTCATGTTACCGATTTCTGTGCTAGGAGTTGAGTCTTTTAAAGCCGAAAAGATTGAATGAGAAGCTCAGCTCTCATTAAAAGGAAAAAAATAAGTTTCTAGACCATAGTTACAGAGAAAAAACCCAGGAAAATCAGAAGGGAGTGTGACCTATACCCTCCAGACTTTGACTGCAAATAGAAAGAACCAAACATTCATTCACTCATTTTATTTATTTTAATCCTTTGGTTTTTTCACTAGCGTCATGATTTTTAGAGTCCTGACTTAAGATCCTTGAAGGCTTGAGCTTTGTGTTATGGTTATTCACAGTTACTTTGCGGGATTGGATCTTTAGTTTATTGTCTGCTCTCCTGCGTGTTTCCAAATTCATTTATTATAGAGGCTCAATGCCTGAAAGGAACCTGAGAAACTTCTGTATGTTCTGTAACTCTTTTGAACTTAACTTTATGTGCCATTTTCAAAGATTTATTTTTGAGACATCCTAGAAAGAAGCCTCTAAAAGGTTTGCAGGAAGCTCACATTTAATTATCAAGTAATGATGATTCAAGCTATCAATGGCCATGGATAAATCTGGTTTATGGGCCACACGTATAAGACCAGTATACTCATTTTGCCTGTGTCATGAAGGCATCTGCTTCCAGAGTGTATTTTTTGGAGTAAATTATACTGACAAATGTGCCTGTAGGGCTGGTATAGGCAGTTTTACCTTTTTAATCATCTACACTCCAGAATGTGAACTTATGCATTGGGGGAGAGGGAGAATAAACCTTCTCAGTGGCAATGCATAGGGGGTGCACATGGACCCCCTACAAAAATGCTCCACTGACACTGTTGGCAGCGCCTGCGGGCAGACGCCACTTGCCAACCTTGTCCCCGCTTCCCCCCGGTCGCCGATCTGCAGATGGTCAGCAGTTGTTGCTGGCTGCTGCTGCCAGCGGGGTCTGTGGATGGTTGCTGACCCCTGATCCGCACTCACCAGCCCCACCCCCAATAGTGCCGGTGGTGTCTGCAGGAGCTCCCCGCTTACCACTGTGGTGCTCCTGCCACCACCAGCGCTGCCATGCCCCCCCCAGCCGCCAGGGACACGCGTCGTTCATGAACCTTCTCCAAATTGGTATTATTAGGGCAGCTTCCTAATCTGAAAGCAGCCCTAATAAAATCAAACTAAAAATACAGTGGGCGTCATGGTTGATGTGGGGCTGGTCACATCCTTTACAGAATTGTTGGAGAAACAAACGATGGAGATCGTCTTGCTTTACACAACTCTTCCTCTTCCGCTCTCATGGCTGCCTTCTTTGTTCCGACTGAACTTTCTCACATTTACACTTACTTTATCATCACCCTCGTTTTCCCTTCTATAGCCCAGACCCCTGTTTTTCCTTTCAGAGAAGCTTCTTATTCTGTTCTCCATTGGATTCTAGCCTCCCTTTATCGTCTTTGACAACCATGTTGTATTGACATCGTTTTCCCCCCATGTCTGTAAGAACCCCATATCAATTAACTTGACATCTGCTGCAGCCTGCAGGAGAGGGGCCAGAGAGGAGATTTAGCGTTTGGAACTCAGGAAACTGTAGCATAAAGACAGGCCGAGGTATCTGTGAACCAGCTACAGTAGTGGCACACTGCTGTTTTCAGACAATGAAGAACTCTTCATAGGAAAAACAGACTGAAGCTGGGAAACCAACCAGCAACATGAAAGACGCCAGCATGAAGAGAAGGGGATTTGGAGAAAACATTTGTAGTAGTTGAAAGCCCTTGAGGTCTGTCTCATTCATAGTTAAATGTCTTGGCCGTTCGCATTTAAAAAGAAGTCACTGCAGGTAAGGCTTCTAGCCAGAATCTGCTTTTTAACAGCTTTGAAGTCCAAGTCATATATTATTTTACTTTTTTTGAAGGATGCGCTATGAGGTCTGGGAAGCAAACAAATATCCATGATGTTTCGTTTTCATTCAAACTAGTCCAACAGCCTTCATGCTTCAATAACTACAAGCTGGGTGAGTTATTGGCTTGTAGGAAGAGAAAAAAAAGAAAAGAAAAATAGCATCTGAATATAAAAATAAAGCTGTCATTTGGAGATTGATTCCAGGTGCTAAAGGCGTTTAGGTTGGCGTAAGGCATTGTATATGTGCTGGATTGAGTTGAAGACACCCCTGTTGTGTTAATAATTTGCTGCTTCTTTGTAAGAAGCCTATGAAATGAATGTGTCCAGCAGAGATCTGCAAATCAGAAGATTGCCTACATGAACACACACAGATTTTTGTCCCCCAATTCCAATTTTAAATAGGGCCTATAAACTTTTTATAGCATTACCCAACATCTAATTAGCTGGAACGATAAATTTTTGCTCATAAGACAACATAATTTTAATCTGTTTTCTTTATTTTGACCCTGTTGTCATCCTGTGAAACGGTTTAAGAAGAGCAGTTCTCAAGTGTTAGAGACAGTTGCATATAAAATTATGAAGTTTAAAGTAGCTGCACTAGATAGCTATTTATTAATCAAGCATTAGTTATGGTAGTTAAGCTTTTAGGGATAATAAAATGTAAATGTGCTTTCAGTAAAAAGCTATGTTTTTTGAAAATGAATATATTCTTGAAGAAAAATTGTTGCAGCAAGGTTATGGGCAATATTAATTGTTTAAATTTACATATCCTACAGATGGCTATGCAGATGCTTGTTAAAGTAACTAACATCTTAAGGAATTGCTTTTATTAATGCCTACTACAAGACTTAAATTGTCTCATCTACTAAAGGTGAAGTCTTTCCTGGAATCTTTCTCATTTTAGCACTTCTGACTGTGCAGCTGTTTTAAAAGGCATTAGAAGCAAGAGGTCAAAAGCTTTCTATCTTCTACTTTATCTAGATCATATAGGAAGCCTACTAGTTACTGCAGAAAATGTTCTTGTACCTGAAGTTTTTGTTTCCTGTTCTGTATTGGGAAGCCAGAAAACAGTAGGTATTGAACAGTGTATATAATCCTAAATATTTGTATCAAAAGTAGAATATGGAAATGTTCAAATATGCAGAGAAAAATAGAGATGTAAAAACAGTACAATCCATTTTTGTATGCACGTGTGTGTGTCTGTGTGTGTGTGTGTGTGTGTACACATACTCGCCCTGTCCGGTCCTTACCGCCCTGCCTGTTGTTATATCCCATGCCTGGAAATATGTTGCTCACTTGTTAAACAATATTTCTATTTTGTAAAAGAGATTACCAGTTGAAACAGAATCCCTTATTTTATGCATGGAGAGTCTCTAGGTAGCTTGAGCCTTTTAACCCTGTAGAGCTGGTCCAAAAAAATTCAACTAACTGCTTTTGACATATCTGCATTTTCAATGGAAAATCTAAAAATTTAGCAGAAAGGAATAAATTTTTATAACATTTCTTAAAGCAAGAAGTAGCAGTTTTTACCTTTGACAATGTTGAAATGTTTCACTTGAAATGTATCATTGATGTAGCTTTGTCTTCCCTATATTAGAGATATTATAATATTGGGAATGTATGCCTACTAAAGCAAGCAAAGGGCATTACAAGAATCAATTCTAAATGAAACATTTCACCACTGTCAAATTAAAATATTTTGTTGGTCCCAAATCAATTATTTTTCTTTTGAATTTTCATTTTTAAAACCCTAGCTTTTCATGTGATTTCAGAATGAAAAAAAAAATGTTGGAATTTCTTTTTTTGTAGAGCAGAAATCCTGGTCCTCAAATAGTTTTAACATCCTGAAAAGTTCTTCGAAGCTTTACCGACTGGAAGGTCAGGCGCTCAGTCATGCCCAATGGCAAAAGTATTTGTTCATGCTCTCTCTTTCTGGGGCAAGCCCTACACCACTCCTGGCCTCAGATTCCAGGCAGACTACTGTACGCTACACTGGCTGCATTTGGCCCCAACAGGGGCTTTCATTAGCAACAGCTATCTGCTATGTAAGGCAAACCACCAGTCACACCTTCCCCCTTCTCCCAGTCACTGGTGACATGGGAATGGAGGCAGCTGCACTATCTCTATGTACGTTGGCTATTCTCTTATAAAGGGTGAAGATAAAGTAGCTTTCTGTGCTGTCAGAATAGTGCAGAAGGAATAGCATGCTAAAGAAATTGGCCCAAAATATTTATGATCGATTTTTATTTTTAAAGATGTTTGTCCCTGATGCTTACTGATGCTTTTCTTATCTGGTACAAACAGTGCAGGTGGTGCTTGTTGCTGCAGCCATAACACATTTGAATTTTTCTTACCGAGTAAAGTGGCGATACAGTATGCGCTAATAAGAATACATTTTATTGTGAGGCACTATCCACTCTAAAAATTTCTGATGATGCAAGCTGTGAAAGCCTTGCTTGAAGGTGGAGTCATCGAAGCCCCAGATTGCTATGGAGTGCCTATATCAGTTTGTTGGCTGATGTGCTTTTTTGGTATGAGGATATTGGATACATTAAAGAGTTTATGGACTAATCCATAAATGTGATTGTCTTTAATGATCTTTGCTGTCTGTTATTTATTCACCACATTATTACATAGTGAGCCTATGGTACATTAGGTCATCAATATATTCACTTTACAATTTGTTAGTGTTAGCTGCTCGGCTAACCAGTGTTGGGTTATCCTAAGAGGTGTATGTGGATTCTAGTGAATCGGTATACAAAGAAGCAGCAATAAAGAATTAAGTGACAAATCTAAATAAGAAATGAAGCATGCATGTAATAAAGATCTTCCCTTGGGATCCTTCAGTACTGGTCAGGTCAGTTCCCAACCAGTCAGGGTCAAAACTTTATTGGCCAATTGCTGTAAAAGGTCAGTTGACTTAAAATGGTTTACTGGGTCCAAGGAAAGAAAATGTTTCTGAGAAACTCATTTGTATTTTTTCATTTCTTCATGTAACACAAAATCCCCTAAAGAGATGCTTCAAAGTAGGGGCTTGTTTTATATGCTCCTTAAGTTTGATCTGGGCATTTATTTGAAATGTTGGGGAAATGCCCAATATGCACATCTCCTGTCTGCACCAGGGCTACAGAGCAGTGATTCTCAGCCAGGGTGCCATGTGCGAATCCCTGGCATTAAAAACATGCTGACCTGTTGGTGTTTTTCTGAGTTCTGTGACAGAAGAATTGCTCTGTCATTTTCCTGTAGTCAAAAAGCAAGTGAAAACTAAGGGCTGGCATTTTCCGAGGGCTGCCTTGAGTCTTAAAAGTTTGAAAACAACTCATTTATAGGGTTTGTCATCCACCACCTACTCCTGCAAGATGCTGTTATTATGACAGGAAGGTCCTAAGGACTTCTACAACTTAGTATGTCCTACAAAAAAAAAAAAATTTGGACAGATAGACTCACTCTGCGGTATGTGCTCAGGGTGTGCCTGATGCTGCTCTCAGTCTTGAGCATGCATATGCCTTGGGACCAGTACCACTCTAAGAGGTGCCTACAATGTGTGCGCATATGTGTGCGAGTATGCATATATTCTCGTATTTCTTTGCTGGTATGGGGCCTGTATAGAGTGGGAATGAATGAGCAGGATGTTTCTCATGGCATCGCTTTCTAGAATGGGAGGCCAGTGTAGATGCTCAGTATTTCAGTATTAGTGAACATCCACCGACTCGGTGAAAGCTGCTTCAGTGCTAAGCATCTCTCAGAATTTAAGCCTTTAATCTCTGTCTCAGCTTCTCCATCAGCAAAATGGGGCTGACTTACTTGGTTCGCAGGGGGGCTGTGAAGCTTAATTAAGGAATGTGTATGAATTGCTTTGAGATCCTCAAAGAGACCATACAAATGCAAATCATTATTAATTACTCTTTTTTCTATTAGCTAATTACTGTACTATTAGTTAGGACTGGAAGTGCTTCTTATAAGAAGCCAGAGGTAGTAAGAAATTGGATTTTCCATTGCATAAGAAAAGATGACATTTTGTATTTTGTCTTGTAAATCAGAATGAAAAGCTGAAAGTACCTGAGGAAAGAAAAGGCCAGAAAAAAAATATTCACAACTGTTGCATCATGTCATTTCTATGCCAAAATGTTTCATTTGGATAACATCCAAATGTTATAATATACAACTAGGCAATTGCCCATCAGGAATGACTGGGGTGGGAGGGGGGAGTGTGTGGCGATGGAGCACCATGCCCCCTCCATCCGGGCCCGCTCCCCCTTTACCTTCTGCTGCTTGGGGTCCGGGCCCGCTCCCCACCTCCCTGCTGCAGTGGCAGGGGGAGGGGACGAGTGGGCCTGGGTCTGATGGGGGAGAGGACAAGGCCCAAGGGTGGGGAGAAGCCAGCCTGCCATGGCGGAGGGAGCAGTGGGCCCGGACTGACCTGGGGCCGCGGGGGAACAGGAGGAGCGGGCTTGGAGCTGGTGTGGGGGAGGAGTGGCGCGGGCCCGAGGTGGGGAGAAGGCCCGAGCCAGGGGAGAAGCTGGCCCGTCATGGCAGTCGGGGGAGCAGCAGGCCTGGCCCAACACAGCAGCAGCTGGGGGAGGGGAGGAGCGAGCTTCTTCCCTCCCATCAGGCCAGGCCCACTCCTACCCTACCTCCCTCCTCCATCCATTGGCTCTGAGCCTGCTCTTCCCATTCCCCCACTGCCATCAGGTCAGCCCAGGCCCGCTGCTTTCCCCGCCGCAGTGGGCTGGTTTCTCCCCACCCTTTGGCTCGGTCCTCCTCCGCACCCTGCGTGGGGCCTGGGCCCACTCTTCTCCTCTCCCCACTGCCACCGCCGCAGTGCGTCCGCTATTCCCCCAACTCGCACCAGGCCCACTCCTCCCCTCACCCCCACTGTATTGTTCTGCATTGGGCCCTGCAGGCAGTGATGACAGAAAGGGGGAGGGGCGGGCTGAGGCCAGAGCCCTGGCTTGGACCTTCCCCACACCACTGCCACCATCACCTACAAGGAGTAAGGAGTAAAGGGGGGTGTAAGGCCACCTGCACTCCATCCTTGCCACCCTCCCTACACTCCACTCCATCCTTGCCACCTGCAGAGGGCAGGGCAGGGGGGCCAAGGCCAGTGCTATTGACCTTGCCCGCCCTGTTCCATCCGCTCTGTTGCCCCTGCCTCCAGGGAGCACAGCTGGCTTCGCCACCCCCTCCCATCCCCTGTGTCCCCACCCTCATGGTGGCACTCAACCAACCACCAGCTTGTGTTGGAATGCTTGTTTGCACTCTGATTGGCTGTTTGTTAGCCAATCAGAGCGTGAATAAATTATTATGTACAGACAGACTGACTTAAGTATTCTAATATTATAAAAGTCTAAAATAATAATTTCATTTGTACATAAACTCAATATAAAAGTTGAAACAAATCAAAATGTGAACATTCAACTGAAATGCTTTCACATCTTCAGAACAAAATGACAACATTTAAATTATTTGCCTTGGCTTTTTCCATTAAAAATTTCATCACAACTGACAGAAAATCTAGTTTTGTCAAAAATCAAAACATTGTGGGCCTGTCAAAAATGGTTAAAAATTGTTCAGTGGCCTCTATGAGGGATTATATCACTATTTACAGACTCATAGCTTTCAGTCTCAACTGTTGAACGGAGGTTCAATAGACTGGCCACAAATACCTGAGCAAAGTGCTACAAGTAGCAGAATAAAATAATGGATGAACGATTAGGTCCCCTGGGTGTATATCACATTGCCTTTGAAAAGACTATTGCCATTTAATGCACAAGATATCGACAGGTACATTCATCTCCTAAACGGTTTTGCTTAGCTGAAATACTGCAACCCAATGTGTAGGAGTACATCAATTAGCATTGACTTGCAGTTTAAAAATTGCCAGGATGCTTATAGGGTGTCTACAGATGTTACGGTCCTACTCTAACTCATGACACTTTACATAAAGTGCCACAAGTTAGAGCCACCCCTCAATGCCCCCGACCCAACAGCAGGCAGAGGTGATCCAGCAACCTCCCAGGGGGATATCAAATCACCCCTCTCCCTAGCCCTGCTCCCTGCCCCCCCCCCCCCTTCTGGGATCAGTGGCGGGGGAAGGGGAGGGAACTGTCAGCTGCTGAATGGCCAGAGATGAAGGGGAGGGGAAGGGAATGGAGCCCCCTTGTCTTGCGGGCCTGGCTCAGCTCTCCCCAGTACCATAACCATGGTAGCTTGGGGGTGCCCATAAGCTGTGGGGGCTCTGTTCCCCCTCCCCCAGCTCTGGCCATTCAAAGCAGCTGGGAGCTCACTTTCCTTTCCCTCTGTCCCCCCTCCCGCTGCCCCCCCTCGCAGCAGCCGATCTCCATCCCCTGCATAAAAAATTAATCCCAGATGGAGCGCAAGTTCCCTAATGTGCTCTTCTTTAGAGCACCTTAATGTAATACCTCATTTGAACAGGGTTAATTTTTGTGCCATCAACCATTTAAAAAGTGCTCTGCAGCCATGCACATGTGTTACTTATAGTTGTAGAGCACTTTCAGGGGCCTAACTGTGCAAAAAATGTCACTTGTGTATGTGACAACACTCTTTTGATGAAAGTCAGAAAGCTTTATGAGAATTAAAAAAAGAAATTGCAGCATTGTATAGTATAGCTGGTGTTCCATGGCTCCAAAGATAGTAGAAGAGTGTTTTTTGAAGTGTTTAATAGTAAATGATAATATTCATGGTATTTATTGCATTATTACTATACGGCTCTAAAGTCTGTTGCCATTTTTCATACATTCCACAGCAGTGCAAAAATTAGTTGAACTAAACAAAATAATAATCAAGGTCATACATACTAGTATATATTGAAATTGTTTTAAGCATTGCCATTGAGGTTGTACTACTCTACCCTGCTTCGAGCATAGTTATTGGCCCTACAGCACTCTCTTGTACAGTCAGGGAAAAGACAGCTGGAAAAAATCACTAGGCTGGCTCTCTGTCTCTTCTGTAGTTAACAGAGCATTACTCTTTGATCTAGTAGTTCTCTCACTACTTTTTCCTTGATATTCAGTCTACATGTTCATTTGCTTAATTATGTGCCACTGGTCCTTGTTGTACTTGTAATACATCCTAAAAATGTTTTTCCTTGCTAGGACCTTGGCCATTGCTGTTTTATATTGGATAAAGTTATTTACAGGAGTAGTACTATTGATTGAAAGGGAATATAGTGTGAGTAACTGCTCAATAAGACATTCCCAATCTGACTATAATTGATAGTTCTAAGTTCCCCAATGTCCTTTGGTTGAGATATTCATATCAAGTAGCTATTTTAAAAAAAAATTGTTACTGGGACCCATTGCTTACACTGAATTTATTCACCATTCAAGCAAGACATGCTGATCTGCCCCACAATGACGACCATTCATAGAATACACAAGCAAAATGAAAAATAAGACCTGAGTTCTGAAAAATTTCAGTTTGACTCAGAGTCAGTGAATGGGCCACCCCTATTAGAGAATATTGTCACTTGTTCTTCCATTTTGAAGCCACGTTGTTATGAGTAGGGTCATCTTCAGTGACTTGATAGTATCTTGAGTCCTGGACTCATTATTCTGGGCTGCCCATTTCCTTCTGGCTTACTCACATTAGGAATTTTGCTTAAAAAGTATCATTGTGACAAGCCTGCTTTAAACAAACAGCTCAGAGCAGGGGAGTGCTGTTCTCTGTAATGGTAGACAGTAGGAATGTGCAGTGCTTCTATTATCACTTGTGGGAGGCAAAATAGACTTCATTAGTGGAAGTAAGGCATGTGGAGAGGGGGGAAATGAAAAGCAGACTGCATTGACTACTACTCAGAAAGCACCAGCCCATCATCCATTAGAAAGTGCTGCAATTAAAAACACTTTCACCCCCCTGAGAATATAACCCGGCATGCTTGAAACTCAGCATAATTCCCAAATGAACTTCTTTTGTTAAATAAATTGCAGCACTTGATTACTTACTCTATCTAGGGTGACTGACTCTTAAGTGTAGAATGTCTCTCTGTGTCTTATTGTCACATGCTCATATAGTAAACAGACAAAAAAAAGAGAAAAAGTAAAGGCTGTTTATGTGCTTATGAGAACATTTTAATAGTAGAAACCTCCAAAAGCACTTCAGTCAGCAGCCGGGCTTCATGAAGGGTTGCATTTGTGCACAATGGAGGTGGCATTAGTCTAAGCACAGGGCTGGGAGTTGGGATGTGTTGTGCTCCCTTTGCAGCTACTGAGTGGGTGGAATAATTCTTTGCAAACATAAGATAGACCTTGCACTATTCCTGTGTATAATATTCCAGTGGAGTAGGTAGATAGTATCCTCATTTTCCAGGTGTGAGATGACACATTTGTTTTCTCTTCTCAGCTTCTTCTGGTGGGGGGCAGGGACTCATTTGCTTACAGTGCAGCCCTGTAGTAGCCATGTACTATATTCAGCTACCATGGGATAGCTGTGGTGTAGGTGTGTTGTCTGCTCAGGCTAATATTTTCAAAAGCATCCTTTAATTTTGTGATCCCTGGATTGGGCACCCATTAACTAATGAGCCCCAGACTTACTGAAAATGGTTTGCCCCCTAATCATCTGAAGTCAGTTTTGGGAAGAAGAGTAGAAGAATACAGGTTTTGTGACACTCTAAAGTCCTGGATAATCGTACATCCCCAATAAAGAATTTTAAAGGGGCCAAGAGCCAAATAACGATGGATTTGGGATGGGATAGGAAAAATAGGTAGGAGTTAATAAAACAGATGAAACATGCTTTCTGTAAAGGAAGAGATTCAGAAACTGAGAAAAGCAACCAAAGGGTTTTGTTTTTTATAATACTCGAGTCAAGAGAGGTGGCATTTCATTTGTTTGTGGTGAAGTGCCTGAAAGCTGCAGCAGGGTTGGAGTGTTGTTATAGCTGAGATGGTCCAGGAAATACTGTAAAACAAGGTATTTTGGTGATGTCTTTTTTATTTTATTGTAGTTGGGAGTGATGTTAAACAAGCTTTCGGGCACAGAGTCCCCTTCAGTCATGGGGGTCGGACCCAGAGGGTAGTAATTGATGGAAGTCACTCATCGTGGTGTCCTGTGACCAGTGGGGTCCCCCAAGGCTCTGTCCTTGGACCCATACTGTTCAACATCTTCATTAATGATGTGGACACTGGAGTCAGAAGCAGACTGGCCAAGTTCGCCGATGACACCAAACTTTGGGACAAAGCATCCACACCAGAAGACAGGCGGGTGATCCAGGCTGACCTGGACAGGTTCAGCAAGTGGGCAGATGAGAATCGGATGGTGTTCAATGCCGATAAATGCAAGGTTCTCCACCCTGGGAAGAAAAACCCACAGCATCCTTATAGGCTCGGCAGTGCTATGTTGGCTAGCACTAAGGAAGAGACTTGGGGGTCATCATTGACCACAAGATGAACATGAGCCTGCAGTGCGATGCTGCGGCTAGTAAAGTGACCAAAACGCTGGCTTGCATCCATAGATGCTTCTCAAGCAAATCCCGGGACGTCATTCTCCCCTTGTATTCGGCCTTAGTGAGGCTGCAGCTGGAGTACTGCGTCCAGTTTTGGGCTCCACATTTCAAAAAGGATGTGGAGAAGCTTGAGAGAGTCCAGAGAAGAGCCATGTGCATGATCAGAGGTCAGGGAAGCAGACCCTACGATGACAGGCTGAGAGCCCTGGGGCTCTTTAGCCTGGAAAAGTGCAGGCTCAGGGGTGATCTGATGGCCACCTACAAGTTTATCAGGGGTGACCACCAGTATCTGGGGGAACGTTTGTTCACCAGAGCACCCCAAGGGATGACGACTAGGTCGAACGGTCATAAACTACTACAAGACCGTTTCAGGCTGGACATAAGGAAGAATTTCTTTACTGTCCGAGCCCCCAAGGTCTGGAACAGCCTGCCACCGGTGGTGGTTCAAGCGCCTTCATTGAACACCTTCAAGAGCAAACTGGATGCTTATCTTGCTGGGATCCTATGACCTCAGCTGACTTCCTGCCCTTTGGGCAGGGGGCTGGACTCAATGATCTTCCGAGGTCCCTTCCAGCCCTGATGTCTATGAAATCTATGAAATGATTAAGACCCCTGTACAAATGACAGGTAAAATCAGCCCTGGTTCTAAATTTTCCTCTGCTCTATTACTACTGTAGTCCTTTTTTGCTGTTGTTTGAGAGCTATGGTACTAGACTGCATAAGCACACTTTTTCCATACCATGACTCCATGCTATGGCAGAAGAAGATTTTTGGTTCTCTTTTCCCAAAGATCGTCAAGGAGGCCAGAGTGGCTGCAATCCTGGTTTTCTTTCTTGCATTTCTGATGATTGTGACCCCCTGTTTGTGATTCTCTAGTCTACCTAAATTGTTAGCTTGGCTAGGCAGGGAGCCGTCCACAGAAACTCGAGCACTTTTCTGGGTGCAGTATAAATAATGCACAATAATAACAAGATGAGAGAGCCTCTTAGTAAAAGGCAACACTTAATATTTGAGTATAGGGTGTGCTCTAGGTAGGAGAAAATGTAATCATTTATTGAGTGCTAAATAGTGGCTTCTGAATCCATTTTATCTTAGCCATATAGATTACATTAATTTTAAATTATGTTAAATCTTACATTTTATCCTTGTCAAATCAAAAGAATGTAACCTTGAAAACCCTTTTAATGTGGTTGCTAAATCATAATATAGCTTTAGAGGAGAATGTATAAATTATGTAACTAGAGAGAGTAACAGACTGAAGTTTATTGAAGAATATGTCATGAAACTATTAGGATTAAAAATGCAGCTATCTAAACTATAGGAAGGAGGAACTCCTTAAAACAGTGTAAAGGTATTAGGACCTGAATACTGTATGTCCATGAAGTTTTGAGTAATCTAAATACAGCCTTTATGAAACTGCTGGACCAGTTATTATCCCATGGCATGTGGAAACCACCATCACATACAAGGGTAATAGAGGGGTGCTATACTTTGATAGCTTTCATGCAGAGAGAGGAACCATTGGCAACGTGGTGGCTATAGCACAGGGCAAACCTGTTCTTCAAGGGTGACCCCAAGGCAGGTTGATAACAACTCAACAGGAGATCCTGAGGGCCTGGGGTTGCTGGGCTATGCATACAAGGGGGAAGAGTTGGCCTACGTTCAGCAAGGGTATGAAAGAGGCCAAGAAAAGAGACAGATCCGCAGCCTTCCTACACAAGGTATGGTGGGACACAACAGCCTAGTGAGTGCCCTACAAGGGAGTTCTTCTAGAGCCGTAACAGAAGAATCAAAGCGGCTGAAGGCCAGGGCCACTTCTGGAGGAGGATGCCAACATATACCATGTAGGCCATGCTCAGCAAAGGCCATGTGTTTCTAGTCATAAAAAAAGGGTGTAAATAAAAATGTAAACCTTGCTCCACACCCTTGAGAGTGCATGGAAAATTGTGTTTTTGTCGCTGAACCATTCAACATTTGGTTAATAGCTCTCCCTGCTCTGTTAGGAAAGTAAAGTGTCAGCTATTACGGACATTTTGCCAGAATTTGCTGTACAGCTTTGCCTTGAATATTGGAAGTTGCTGTGCCTCAGCGGAGTATTTTGGTGTCTTATCATCCGTTCGTTAGATTTGTCAGCTGCAACATTACATCTTTCATCTGATTCAAGTATATTCTTTCTATTTATTACTGTCCTTTTTCTAAGAGCCTTGGGAGTTGAGGGGAAAGGAAAAAAGCTGGTAATTTCCCCCCTACCCTCATTCACTGTTTATGTGGGGCTTAACCAGGAAAATTTGGACAGATAAGCTTACATAAGCAAGGCAGTTGAGGCAAATTTTCAGTACCTCAGTGGTTCTAGTCTTTGGAAAGGTACCAAGAGAGATCCTGCCAGTATTTTCAGTACAGCCATATGAGTAGGGATGAAGCCAGAAAGTGTGCATTAGCTCATAACTCCTGATAGAGAAAAGTGCTAGTGAATCTGTAGCCCGTGGTTTAGTGTGTGCTACAGGTCCACCCCCTGCTTGTTCTTGGAGGATATGAGCCTATTACAACCCTAGACAGAGCTTTTGGGATGGGATAGGGAAAATAGGTAGGAGTTAATAAAACAGATGAAACATGCTTTCTGTAAAGGAAGAGATTCAGAAACTGAGAAAAGCAGGGCTGGACTCTGTCTTCTAACTGTGGCAGTCCCTAATTAAGTCCCTGATGACCCCCATTGCAAATGTGAGTTTATCCACTTAAACTTCTGGTCATTTTTCTTTCCGTGATCTTTGGGTGGAGCCGATTTTATAGAAACAGGGTTTCAAGACTTTCAGACGGGATCCTCAATTTATTAGTTTGCTCTTGCCATGTAGGCATGGCCAACTGGCTTCTGTATGGATATGGTAGTATTGACTTGTTTCCTCAAGTTAGAAATAGTTTAATGGTCTAGTTTGTGTAGGGGGAACCAGGTGTTCTAGGTTGGGGCTCTGTGCCGCTCCTCCAGGCACTGCATTGGAAGTACATCCCATGAGCAAAGGGGAAGAAGTAGCTTTGACACCATTGCATCCTCTTGCTTCTGGGCTGCGCTGGGAGATGATGTGACCTGTGTATAAGTTAACAGTCTGGAAAGCTGCTTACAGTTACTTCAGTCGTGCCTACGGTTGGAAGTGCAAGCCAGAATGGCTGTGGTGGCATGCACTACATCCATGCCTCAGCCCCCTCCCACTACCCTCATGCCTTCAATCTGCATCTTGCAGGCAGGCTGTCATAGTGCCAGCTATTGCAGGCCAGTGCAGGGCCTTCCTTCCCAGTCCCTTTCCAGTTGTTCATGGCTCCTGTACTCTACCAACAGGGCAGAGGAGGTATTGGGGGATTTCCCAGCAGGGTCTTCTGCATTCCAGGCAAATGCTCCATCTCTCTCTCTCCATGGAAATTTTAATTACATCCAGAGGTTCTTTGGGTGAATGTGATATCTTTTATTAGACCAGCTTAAACACTTGGAAGATGTTTCTTCCAACTATTTAAGTTGGTCTAATAAAAGATATCACATTCATCCAAAGAAACTTATCTGCCCATGTCCTTAGACCCACACGGCTACAACCTACACCCCCAATTACATACAGCAAGTACAACAGCTCCAACAATAGAAAATTAGATGGGAACTGTCCACTGCTTGAGCTGTAAGAGACCTAGATTTAAACCACTCCTCTGAATAAGTCTCTTGTGTTCCAAGGACTCTGCCCCACGACCCCCAGCTTTGGATCAGTTAACTCCTTCCTAACCATTTTTGCTACTGAAGCAGATGCAGTCCTATGAAAACAGTCCTATCTGACTGCAACCAGGGCCATCCTTGCAATCAGTTGGAAGGACTGGGCTGTTTATTGCTGATCCCAGACTTATCTAAGGAGAGGGTGATTGGAGGCAAGGCATTTTGAATGGATAGATATTAGCTGTGGAATTTGTTGCTTGGAAGAACCAGATTTTCTTGGCCATCAAGGCCATGGTACAAGGCTAATCCGTTCATTCAGGCTGTTGTCTGAGGATGGGCAGCTGTGGAAGATAGAGCTTCATTCTGGGGCAGGGGTCTTATTAAACCACTTTTGTGCACTGGACCAAATTCCTCCTACCGTAGGACCAGTTAAATTGCACTGTGGCTGAATTTGGACCACCATTAGCACATTTCTGTATGATCCCAGAGAGATTTTTTGCTGATTCATTTAAAAAAAATCCTTAGAAATAATAATTTTGTGCAAACAGTGCATGCAAATGAAGGCACGCTGGCTTTGCCTGCATTTAACTGTTGTTATCCTGTGATTTTCATTTAATTATTTATTTCTGAGGCACAGTCAGAGAGAGAACAGAGGTACTTTTCTTTCACTGCAGAACTGAGCTGCAGAATAGATTTGTCTATAAATTTAAATTGTGCGGTGACATAAATGTCATGAAAGAAAAGTGAAAGTGTTTGCCTTTGGCACTCAAGGTTGCAGTGTCTGAAGTACTAAAAAAACTTAGAAAATATTGGAATAGTTGAGAGAAGTGATGCATCTAACCGGGTCTTATTTCAGGAACATTAAGGAACAAAAGTCAGTGTTTATGTTCATTTGCTCGTCAAAGACATACCTTCACTGAGGATTTGCTACTGGAGTTAATGGATTTAACATTGCACTAATTACCACTGGCTTACAAGAAATGTTCTGGCGTTCTTCAGAAGGTAACTTAACAAAGTGTATTCACTGCGCATAAAATCTGGTCTGATATTTGACAGTGCTATAAAACTTTGAAGATGGTATGTGCAGTTTTTTTCAGCTGACACCAGACATGTACAAATTACCCTAGTATATGGTGTATAGGTATCAGGGATATAATTGTTAAAAAGTTGTTGCTTGAGGACTAGAGAATAACACATGAGCAACAGTTCTGAAATGGGATAAGAGGTGGAAGGAAGCTCTTCCTTGGCTAGTGTTGCTTATAGATATATTTGTTTGCCACAGTATATATTGAGGGTTGGTTTTTTTTGACAACTTGACTGGAAAGCCTATGATATGCTAAAATAGTTGGGTGAGCAGTTACATCAGAATGGTTCTAGCTTTTCTTGTGGTAGGATCCTTATGGTTTTTTCACCACACCACGGGCTCTTTCAGTATTGTGCTGGCTTCTGTTGACTAGGGGGGATTTTTTAACCAAGGAGCAATGGTCACGTCTCCTTTTGAAGCCCAAGAGCACAAATCCTGCCTTGAACAAAGTGGCTGCTCAAGAACAACGTGAAGTGTTCCCATTACTCATCTGGGCAGAGATCTTTAGAGTTGTCCTGCTTTTCCATGTCTAGTCTCCCTGGGCTCTTTGACAAGATTTCTGTGATTGTGAGGACCTTCCAGACATATTTTCTCCTGCTTCTTTGGAGGAGAGAGGTTGCAAGAGCCAACAGCAAAAAGGAATTGGCTGACAGTGAAGTAGCTATATGGGGAAAATGAATAGCTTGGAAAAGAAGGGCATAGCAATAGTATATTAGAGTACTGGGGACTTGCTATGAGCATGAATCCGAACTTGGACATTTACCCAGAGGCCATAAACCCTTCTTCCATCCTACTGCGGTGCCTCCCATTGTGTCCAGAACTACAAAATTAGCCAGTCACTGATAATATCTATGTCAGCTACAGCATTACATCTTTTATCTGATTCGAGTGTATTCTTTCTATTTATTACTGATTAATACTTTCTATTTATTACAGGCCTGGGATCTGGCCTGTTTCTTAAAGGTTTAGTGTCAACTAGAAAAGGTGTGCTAATGTCAATTTGTAGTGGATCTCAGAATGAAATAAGCTTTAGTAGTAAAAGGACTCTTCTGGTACAACTGTGACAATTCCTGTGCTTTTGTCAGAATAGCTAGGTCGGCTGGGGATATAGTTGGTTGTTCTCATCTTCCAGCCAACAGAGCCAGGCTGGCAGCATTTAAGTGCTGAATGTGTCTAAGATGGTAAAGACCTTTTCTCATTAGTCCTTTTACATGGTTGTGAAAGGTATGGATAGTGCCCCTTTAAGGATGTTGGATGCCAAAGATGATGGCAAGCTAGAGCACCCTCCTTTGCATGCAGTTGTTGAAGGAGGACTTTGTGTAGTACAAACTAGCATCACCCCTAGGAGGGGCTGATGTCTGCAACCAGCTGGCAAGATTGTGTGGCCCAGAGGGGGAGTGTGTGGGGCAAACTGCAAGGCTGAATGCAAACCATGCGCTAAGCTGTGGTCTCTGCAAAGAAGCAGTCTGTGCTGGCTGCTGGAGAGAGAAACCGGAGCTCTCTCTGTGAAAAAAACAAATCAGGTCAGACAAGGCTTGACTTTGTGTCACCCATGAATATTTGGAGCAGGGAAACTGGCCTGCTGCTCAGCCCAGGAGGCGATAATGCCATAGGGAGACAGGTTCTTGCTTTTCCTGAAGGGAAGCTCCTTGTTTCTTACTGCCCCTTCTTATTTTCCTTTCCCAAAGGATGTTCTATTACTGGGGATGGAAATGAATAATAATATTTGTACTTGGCTTTTCCTCTGCAGTCCCTTGGGAGGAACAAAACAACTAGTCTGCCTGTCAAAGCCATCTCCCCTTGCATCTCCTTGCTCTACCAGTATATTGGGCCGTGCACTCTAATGGGCTACCCAGTATTCCCCTGTCAGGAAGGAGCTGACCCATGTAAGGGATGTGACCCTGAACCCGAGACTCCATAGTTGCCCTGTAAAAAGGACAATTATTTTCGCGGTAGTCTAATACCAGCTGAGATGCACCTTGCAAGTCTCCCTCTCCTGCCAGCTTAATTCCCTGGTGGATGGGCTGTTTCCTTTCTCATTGCCCATGGGAAATGAGCCAGAATTGGACAGCATGAAGTTCCTGGGATTTCCAAGCAGAGCAGGTACAAAGGAAAGCGAAGGCAGCAATTGAAGGTAATGATCTTCCACTAGAATTTGGCCATTGGGTGTTCAAATTGCCTTTTGAGGAGGACCTGGGAAAGCAGCAGTGGCTTATTGGTGCTTATTCGTACTAAAAGGCAGACTGGTCTGGGTGGCACTCACACAGCTTGAGAGAATATCCCGAATCATACAATTTAGTCCCTGCTAATGACACCTGTCAAATGAAGGCTGGCAGAGCCGAGTCCTTGGTTTGTTACTTTGTGAATGACCTTTTGCTGGAGCATCTTTGTTTCCAGCCAAAGGGCAGGAAACAGGCTGGCCAGCAGTTCTGGAAAGACTTTGCCTGTCTGTGGTTCACTTTACCAAATACCCGCTACATTGCCATGCCATAGCTCCCTTCAGTGTGTCTAGGAGCTTGCTGCCCCACTTACATCTGTGTAAATCTGTAGTGACCATTATTGGCAATGGGCCACATTCATATTTCCACATGTTATTCATGCACAGATCCAGGAAAAGAGAAGCAGTCCAGGACAACTTGACTCTCCTTTTCCTTATGCATAACCATGAGGAGGGTCACGATCTGGTGCTGTGCATGACACAAAGCAGCTGTAAAATCTGTGCAAGGGTAGATCCTGGTAGCCTCATTCTATTTTCCTGCCTCCCCCCAGTCTCCTAATGGAGGGTGTGTAGCTGATCCTGCTCAGCATCCATTAAGGCACTGATTCAGGAGTGCGGGGGCAGGTGGGTGTGTGGGTGTGAGAGTTAGAGACGCATCTAAACCTACTGCTGTGCACAGCTTTGGTAAAGAGCAGGTTGGAGACAATAAGGCATTTACTCTATGCAGGATTCTGGCTATTTCTTCATTGGCTCATTTATTTGTAATGAATGAAGAAAGGAAAAATTAGGTTTCATTTTCCATGGCTGCCTGCGAGTGGCTTGAGGAAGATCCCTAGATGCAGTTACCACTCGGATGTGCTCTGAAGTCCCTGCTCCTGTACTCCATTAGCATGTACAAAGTCTGCTTAACTGAAGCCACTATCAGTGCTGGAACAAAAGATTTCAAATCCCAGTGCCGTTCTTCCCAGTATATTGCAAACTCTTGTTTCACTGGTGCTCTTCTGTTCCCAGTGGAAGGATGGCAGCCTGGCAGAAATGCAGGATGCTCTGATGGTCAATTAGCTTTCTAGTGGGACCCAGAGCAAATCACTTTAGCTTTGTACCTCAGTTTCCCTCACTGAGAACTGGTGGTAATGGCCACTCTGTAACACAGGAGAGGGGCGAGAGATTTAATTTATTAATGTTGGTCATGTCCCCAGAGAGCCCTTGGATTGAATGCATGCCTGTGCACGGGGTTATTGTTTCTGCTTTGTATGGAGGTGTGATGTGATTTGCTATTGTCTGACTTCCTTGAAATTCTGCAGGGATTCTCGGCGCTTTACAGTCTCAAATGAGATTTTTCAACATCTTTAATGCATTCAACTGCCTACAATATAAGGGAAATCATGACTCCAGAGAGGCTTTGTACCTGATTTCATATGAATAGCATTATGGCCAAATTCTGCCCTCAGATAAGGAGGTGTGACTCCCACTATTTTGTCAATCTCTCTTTATTGTTTTTGTAATGGAGAAAATTAAATGTCCATATATGTCCGGTGAAAATGATTGCCAACAAGAAAAAGATTGCTTTGTGTCTAGAAGCTGGACTGACACTCATTGCTTGGATCTGAACTCTCCCTGGCTGTGTTCCTATTTGGGGGATATGAATTGGACTCATTACAGGGAGAGGATAGAGCTAAAAGGTAGGGATGACTGACTTCAGAACCAGATTCAGTATTCCTAAAGCACAGGCTTGTTTGGATTCCAGTTTTAGGACAATATTTATAACAATGTTGGAGAAAGTACAATGTTATTCATGAAAACAGCAAATTTAAGTGCTTATGTTTAACATATGGAGCCAGCAATCTTTAGTGACATCCTCTCTCCGGATATGTCCGAGGGATTTCCATTTACTTGTTGCTGCTAACGCATTTCTCAAACTTATCCATTGGTGTCACATGGTAATGGCTGAGATGTTGCAGCTGTCAGAGGCATAACAGCATGGCTGGGTGCCCAGAGCACCTGCTGCACACGAAGGATGCAGCTACTTCTGGTTGCCACTGTACCACCAGTGTGATTTGTGCGGCTGGAGCGGCAACTGGTTTTACCATCCTGCTTCCCACCCCCCACAAACCTGGTGCCCAGGGCAGTTGTTCTAGTTATGCCACTGGCAAATCTACGTATCAGGGAATAATGTACAACAGCTCACAATTGGGACTGTTCTTGTGTACCAGGATGCTTATACTCTCAAACCTAGGCATAGCAAGCTTTCTGAGTTAGCTGACACGGTTTGTGAATTCATGGAGGATTCACCAAATCGTTTCAGCCAAAAGATAACTTTGAATGATTAACTTGGACTTCACCTTAAAACATCATCACTAAATTGTGTTTGAAAATTATATATGTTTTTTTTTTTTAAAGAAAGAGTGAAGACACTCAAAGAAATGCTTCCTTTTGGGTTAAACGCAATCTTTTGCTGGGTTCCCAACTAGCTTTGTATTTTTGTATTTATTTCAGTAAGAACAACAATGACAAAAGTCCTTTTCAATCACCTTGAGACTTTAAAAAAAAAAAATCCTTTTGGGTTTGTCTACTGCAATCACTCACACAGGCCTACTCCCAGCTTCCATTTTCTGCTAGATGCCGGGAACATTTGTTGCGGCTCAGGGGAAGGAAATTCTTTCCCGGGAGACGGCGCGGAGGGCAACCCAATAACCACCCCATGCTACTTAAAATTCTGCCAACCTAATTTTCTCTGTGCTCTTAAGATGACAGACCTCTGGCAATGGAAGTGCCTCAAAAGACAATAAACAAGGAAATTGAATATTCCTTTGCCACTGTATTAATTTCAGTTTGAAACATGAGCTCATTTTCTACAATCGCCCTGGGGATGTGTTTGTGTGTGTGTGTGTGTGTGTGTGTGGCATAGGTCCTGACAGAGATCTATTTTCTATCGTCTTGCAACATACTGCAGGCTCCCCTGCCAGAATGGATTCAATTGAGGAGGAAATCTAAGCAAATCGCTCATTTGCATTGTGGCCAAAGGACATCATCAGACTCCTGGCAATTGATGGTGTCATGTGTCATTACATGATACAAATGTACAGCGGCACAGGGCAGGTAGCAGAGGATCACCTAAGCGCTCCAGAGGGGAGACATCTAAGGATGCCTAAGCTAGTGTTGGGTACTTGTATAGACTTAGCTTCACCTCACAGCCAAATCCGTCCCAAGTGTAACTTCATTAGCCTCAGGGCTCAAACTGACCCAATGACTTTATTGTCGATGTTCAGAGGTTAAAGCTATGCAACATGTATTTAATATGTGGTACCATTTTGGATTGCTTATAATAATGTGCCATCTTCAATCAACATGGTGAAAGCTGTGGGTCTGAACTCTGGCAGAGATGTTCAGGCAATATGACTACATCCTGGCATAAGCCAGCCTATTTGAATGAATCATTTTGCACTCTCATTTTTTTTAAAGGCCAAATGGAGTTTGCAGTACATCTTTTACATTTCACGGCTGCTGTTCAATGCATGAAGGTTTTTCTATGCTATAAAGGGAATTCTAGCTGGAGATCCAGAATGAGTTAAAAATAATATGCTTTGGAAATGCCTACAGATGAGATCTTTTGCTGTTATAAGATGGTGTAGCTGTAGCTGTAGCAAAGCTAATCGAACTATGTTGGTTTAACACCAGAGATCTGATGCATCTTCTGCTGTAGACAGTGAAGGGACAGTGACTTCAGTGGCAGCAAGATCAGATTTCACCTGACAATTTGACGCATTAACTAACCTTTCCTTTAACCTTTGCCTAATCGATTTAAAAATTGGCCCCAAACAGAGCATTGCACAAAGCACCTTGCTTGACAGTGTCCATGCCATTGGATGACAACATGAAGCATTCCAGGATGCAGTACTCTTCAAAGTTGCATTTGAAATGGATGATAAAACTTCTCTTAACTTTTTAATCTTGAACTGATATTGAGAAACCTTTTAAAAGGTGTTAGAATAAAACAATGTGCTTTCTAATCAATCACATACAGTTATAATATGTTGGAAACTTATTATTAATAATGGACTATTATTCTTTATGTATCATGCCTCCCTATCTAATCTATCTAGGTTAGTTACTTTTTAATGGAATGGAGTGATAAATGGCTCTCTTAAGAATGAAGAGACTTAAGTTCTTTCATAGGACAAAATTGCAAAGGAGTTTTAATAGTGACTTACAGTTTTGCAAAATACATTGTGTACTCCTTGCATCTTCCTGAATGCTGCAGAATGAATGAGCTAGGCTAAAAACGCTTATAGGATTTGTATCTTGATGCAAGAGGCAAGGACTTCTTAAAGTGATATCTTTCATTGGACCAACTATGGGATAAGGTTAGGCAAGCTTTTGAATGTAAGACATCCTTTTTCACTCATTTGGGGAAACAGTTAAACATGCGAAGGATATCTGTATTTTGGATGGCATGTTAACACTAAGTGTGTGCTTAAGTGATGTTTCCTGAATTGGTCATAACCTTTAATACAGGGGTAGGCAACCCCCGGCATGCATGCCAGAATGTGGCACATGAAGGCATTTTGCTTGGCACACGTACCTCAGGGTGGATGGCAGGGGAACTGCAAGGGGCCCCATCCTTGTGGCAGTGCAGCGCTGGCCCTTCCCTGCTGTCTCCACTGAGGCATGTGTGCACCCGCCACTGGCAACGAGCTGGGCTGGGGCTCTATGGACCCTGGGGCAGGGGCTTGAAGCCTCTCTCCCACTCTCTGTGGCCGCACTGGGGTCCGTGGAGCCCTGGCCTGGTTCATTGTTGGCGGCAGGTGCATTCTTGCCTTGGAGCGGACACAGCAGGGAAGGGGCCAGGGCTGCACTACCGCAGCAAGGATCAGACCCCTCATAGCTCCCCTGTCATCCGCCCCTGGCATGCCAACATCTTAAAAGCTGAGGTTGTGGATGCTTTTGGCATTCTGCCTGAAAACATTGCCAACCCTTACTTGAATAGATACTTCCGTTGGTAATACTGGGATATATATTCTTTTGGAAAGACGATTAATATTTCATCTTTATTTTTAATTATTATTCAAGCACTGACAACTTTTTTTGGTTATTTTTTTAACTAGTGTCCAAGCTATGGATGCTTAAAAGGAGATGCTTTCTATGAATTTCCTTTAGAAAACGATTTCCCAGACATCCCTTAAAGTGACTGTAAACAGTAGAAGGCAAGTGTGTATGTGATGTAGGGAGTGAGTGAGGTCGAGGCAGAGGCAGTAAGGAATACTTTCTCACTCTTACACTCACAGCTTAGGAGTGGCTATCACGGGTGCCATAGAGTATGCTCTTCAGATTTTAGCCTTTCAGCCTTCAAGGCAGGTACAAACCGAGGGTGAATAGGTGGCCTGGGAACCTAGTGGTAGATATCAACTACAAGTGGCTTACTGGGATTGAGCGATGTTGGTGAGTGGCAGCTGTGCCTTTAGGATGTTAGGTGTATTAGAAGAACAATACCCTCTTCCTGAGAGGCAGAGCGGTATGCAAGACCGGATAGCCAGGATCTCCTGGGTCTTGTTCATGGGTGACTGGTGCCTCCCGAATCTGGGGGGGGCACCAGGTCCCTGATGGGAGGGGGGGTGTCCCCCAGCGGCCGATCACCAAGCCAGCGGTGAAACCGGAAGTGCACTTCCGCTGACACTTCTGGTTTCGTGGCTGGTGCTTCCAGGGGGTGCATGGCCGATCTCAGGGCATGCACGTGCACCTGCGTGCACCCCCTACGCACCACCAATGATCCTGTTCATGGTCCTGTTGTGTGTGAGCAAGTCTCCTTTCCCACTGTATCCTCACTTCTTTTTCTATTGCGATTTCGCCTGGAGGCGCTGGACTAAACACTGCACTGGACACTGTGCAAGCATCTTTAAAATGAGGGCTACTGGGAAGATGTTTCTGATCGGACATCCAAATTCTCCCTATACAAACACGGAGGAGAGAAACTCAAACAAAATAACAGACGAGGTTCATCTATATTAATGCCTTTAGCGGTGTACTGTACATATATGGGAAAAATCAATTTACAGAAATCCTAAATAAATAACTGATAAAATAGCACAGTTTGTCTTGAGTTGCAAACAAAAATGGGTGCAATGAATAAATGACTGAATGATTAAGTGAAAGTGTTAAAAGCAGCAGTTGCAGAGTTGGAGGGCTAAAAGGCCTTTAATTTTCATATAAAGCAAAATATAAAAGCAGCATAAATTAAGGATAAAGCCTGGCTAGTAAGAGGCCCTTGTTTGTTTTCTAATGCTCTAAACAGCTCATTTCCCCCACTCATTTTGATTTAAAATAATCTAAAATGATGGGGCGGGATTTGTTGAGAAGAAGCACAGCACGCTGCCTAATCTTCCATACCACAGGCTTACGAGCATTATCATAAAAAAGCTGGAGGTTTTCTCTTTTTGATCTTACTTTTGTGAAAGTCGTGACAAAGGAGCCCAGAGTGCATTAATAATGGAAGTGGAGTGATTTTTCATGTATATGAAAAGATGCGCTCTCCTTGGATTTTGTATATTTATTGTCTTTGACAGTCTTTGTAATGCTCCATTGGCAGTAACAAACCGTTCGTTTGGGTTACATTTTAGCTGTGTTGGGGTTTTTTCCTCTCCACTGAATTTTTCCAATTCTACATTGACCCTGTTTTAAACTTCAGCGCAGATGACTGAAAACTTTCAGATTGACTTTGCTATTAAAGCCTGCTTATTTCTTGAAGTGCATGCATTAGTAATATGACTCTTCTTCTTAGAGGCACCAGATCATCACTGGCATTGGGTAAATCCATTGGCATACCCTAGTGTCATTTATAAATAACACAGTGTGACACTGCAGTTGAGGATGGTTGCCTTGCATTTAGGTATCCCCAAGTTAGTTTTAACTTAGCTACCTTGGGTACCACATAGTAGTGTTGTCATAATAGTATGGGCTTCAGTATGGATTAAGTTAACTCGTGACCCTGGTTAAGCACTTAATCTGGTAGCCTGGCCTGACTTTTAGGTTGCTGTAGCTTCCCTGCATTTGGTTCCTGAGTTGGGTAGATCTGTTAACCTTGTTTTTCTGCAGTCATACCTCTCCTTGCAGTGTGGACACACATAAGCCTATTCTATATTTGGAAGTTTTATTAGAACAACTCTGATGATTAGGGAAAAGATCTAGTATAGAAACACTTGTGCTTGTATATGACTGACTATACAGATTCAGCTATTCGTTCCCAAGTGAGAATAACTAGCACAGTACAGCATACTTCTCCACCAGTATATTTGCTTGCACAGTAGGCAGATTATGCTGCATTAACTGTACCATTATAGCTATAGTGCAACTAATTTCTAATCCAAATAAGACCTTAAGAGTAGCTACTCTGAATTTACCTCAATATAACAGTGTGTCTGGGGTTACTATTGAAGTAATGGATTGAGATCAGCTCATTTCTTCTGTTTTGTTGCCAATAAAACATAATGTTGTTTGTTATATGGCTGGAATTGGCTAATTATTGTAGGTTGTACCAGTGCTGCAAGAGAAAAGGAAAGCCAATAAGAAAAGATGACATAAGTGTTTTAGGAGAAAGTACTAGTTGAGTCTGCTTTTTCCAATGTGTTGTTATAATAGCATAATAGCAGTAACTGCTTGAAGAATATGCTGGGGACATAATGGACTATAACTGTACAGATAAAGAGAAGGCATCTGGCTAGTTATTTTCTTACCATAGAAGATGATACAGATTGAAATTTTAATTATGCATGTTTGTTTGTCTGTTTATATTATTATTTATTTAATTATGTGCATAGAACGTTGCAGACAATTTAAAAAAAATGCCACTTAGGCATAAAACTGAAAGGGAAGCTGATAAATAATGGATGGGTGGGAGTGGAGAACAGGAAGGATTATACGTACCATCATGAAGGCTGTGAGATGAGCTTAATACATGCTGTTATACTTCATGTCGTATTACTTCTATTACGTCATATTACTTTTGGTAACTGCTGCAGTGTCAGGGAAAAATGGCAGTGGCAGAAGCGGGGTAAAACTCAGCACTGGAAAAATGTGAGTTATGAAGAGGGTGTTATAACAGGATGAAGATAAATGCATGTTCTAAAAGACTGAGTGAATATACCTGTAGAGAAAACCAAACTAGCCTTCTGGAGTACAAGCAAAGCAAGCAGGGCTAGAGACATGTTTCCTCATAAAATAAAGTATATGTATTTGAAGTCAACGTTTATGAAAATTAGGCTATGTGTCTAGGGGCCTAGGCATCAACTTTTGATAGTATTGAAGTCCCTGCTCTAGAGAGCTCGTGGTCTTGATGAATTATTCATAGGAACCTAGGAATTGTCTGTATTTCTTTACCTTGTTAATGAGAATGTTGTGGGATATGGTGTCAAAAGCCTTGGTAAAGTCAAGGTACATCACATCCACTGCTCTCTCCCCACACAGAGCCGGTTGCTTTAATATAGAAGGAAATCGGGTTGGTCAGGAATGACTTGCTCTTGGTGAATCCTTGCTAGTGGTTCCTGATCAGCCTGTCTTCTTCTAGGACAGACCAGCTCCATGGTCTTTCTAGGTATTGAAGTCAGGCTAACTGGCCTGTAACTCCCCAGATTTTCCTTTTCCCCTTCCTTACAATGGGCACTATGTTTGCCCTTTTCCAATTAAAGGTATGTTATGCATTGCTGTTCTCATTTCTCTATATTAATGGATCCCAGCCATTTAAATGTCTCTTCATTCACACCTGTAATAACCTGTGCCAACCCTGAAGCCCCAGAAACTGGTGTAAGAAGCAAGGGGAGTTTCCACTTTTATACAGAAAAGCATAGGGTTAGGGTCACAAGCCAATGGGCCAAAGGGAGGTAAAAGGTAAAAAAAAGTCAACACGGTGGTAACACACTCAGTACCTAAATTTCCCCCACAAACCTCTGGAGGTGTCCCCAGACAAGCCATAGAGCACTCCAACAGCACCCTGTGGCTGCCTCCAAGTCTGAGTCCAGCTCCTTCAATCCACAGGCCTGGCTGACTGTGCCAGTGAGATCCCCAGCTCCACCGTGCACTCCTCTGTGTAGTGCTTACCAGGTTCCACGTGCACGTTGCTGTCTCTTCCCCGTACTCCAGCCTCAAGCTTCCTTTTCCTTTTTCCCTTGCCCCACCCCTCCCCCAGCCCCTGGGGGTTTCTGAGAGTTGTAGTTCAAATTAACAGCACAGTTCTGCAGACTACCCCCTCGTTCCTCCTGCTGTCACACACATTACATTCACATTACAAACTTTTGTTGCCAGTCTCTATACCCCTCTTTCTCATAACATCTTTTTGAGACAGGCTGACCAAAAACTGAAGACAGAATTCCAGGTGTAGGCATATCTTTGCATGATCTGATGGCATCAGAATACTTTAGTATTCTTTTCTATTTCTTATTACCTCTCCTCTCTGCTTGGGAGAGGTTTTCACCGAGCTGCCCTGAATGATGCCTCTGTCTTTTTATGAGTAGTTATAGTTAAATCAGGATGCAGGATTGTGTGTGAATAATTCAGGGGGAAAAAAAGATTTATTACAAAAGGTTGCTTTGGTTTGTTATGCACATGTTTTTGATTTAAACACAATGACACTTTTAGCGTGTGTCCACCTATTGGGAATTGTGAAAAGGAAACACTACAAACTTACATAATAAATGTATACTTATATAATAAAAAGTATAAATTCAGAGGTAACTATTGTAGTAATAACTTGCTATGAAAGCATAAAACTGTTTTCCAGCAATTTCTCTTAAGCAAATGCTTGGATGAAAAAACCTATGTTGTTTTATCTGAACAATCTAGACGCAGGATTTTGTGTTGGGTGGAGATGGATAGAACGTGCAGTGTATCTGGGTCTGTTATAGTAACTAACAGGTATAAAACATGCTAATAAGGATAATTTAAGATTTTTTACTTTGAGACCTCATTTGTCTTTTGAAATTATATGCGTTTTCTGGCTCAGTGCTTTTCTTAATGGTCACATAAACTGGATGTCTGGAATGTTCATTTTATAATTTTTGTTAAAATGTGGAAATAATTTTCCAAGTGCTGTTCTGTCATCTGATGTTTTGTATCATGAGAAGAAGTGTGGCCTCTTGTGACAGGCTCATGACCACCATACCAGGTGCTGGGCACGTTCTGCCCCTTGACCTGCGTCGCACCTGAGTCTATTTGCCTGCCATGATTTGCTGTCTACACTGGGTTTTACCTCTGGAGGTGATAACCAGTGGTTCCCATCAGACTCCAGGTAACTCTATTGCCACGTCTTTTGTGGGGCTCCTCCTCCCCTACACCCCTTTCCACTCAGGTGTTATGATTAGCCTGGGTGAAGGTCAGGCATGATGACAGGGCCTTCTCCTCCTGTGCTGGGTCCTGATGAGAACGATGGCTGCAAGGGGTCTTGCTGCTGTCCTGTGTGCTCTGAAAATTGCAGCACAACTGAAAATCCCACCCAAATAGCTCAGATGGTGTGGTGTGTAGGGCAGCAATGCCCCTGTACTGAACGCTTTCCTTATGCATGTGGGTGACTTGGTGCTTGGTGCAGCCTTCGCTCGCCCACCTCTAGGTTTACAGTGCCTTCCAGTGAGCCAACTTTCTGGTCTGGGTTCTTCCTGTTGTATCACCAGGCCAGGTATGGCAATGCTGTGAGACATGCCCTGCCATCCCCACATGAAGCTCTCAGTGCTGCCAATCCCCTGTTGGTGTGCTCTGGGCCCGTGGTCAGGTCTCTGGTGCCCCATGGGTGACCTAGTCTTCCTGGGTTTTCCATGGATCTTAGCTCTAGGGAGAGCAACCAGCTTTCAGCTAGCCACAGAGAGTGTGTCTGGGTCCTCCCAAGATGCTTCAGCGGCAAGATGTGTGCATGCCACTTCTGTGGGTGTGCTTGGCCCAGAAGGAGGTGCCAGGCCCCTTCTGGCCATGAGGAAAACATCCAGCTCTGCTTCTGGTGCTCTGGCATGCTCTCCCCCAGCTCTCATCTCTGGGCTCCTTTTAACTCTGAGGCCTCTGGGCTTCTGGGCTTGCCCGCAGACCCACCATGTGGACACTGGTGCCACAGTGAGTAGGGTGGGAGCCTGTCACACCTCTAATGATATTGTTTCCAGCTAAATATTGATTTTGTAATAAATCAACCAGTAGCCATGTTGGGGGTAAGTTGAACACATTCTTGTAGCATACAAATAATGTAACTTTAGGAGAATCCCAGATTGGCTCCATCTCCGTCTAGGGCATTCTGCAGGGATAGATGGGTATGGATATTAATGGGTGGTGTAGTCCAAGGAACACTTGACTGAGAACAAGGTAGCTGTAGACTATGTAGTGCTTCACTTCAGCAGACTAAATTCACGCACAATTTGGTTATATTTCACAAGGCAAGGGAGGCTTAAAATTTCTACCTGCCTGATTAGGAGAAGGAGCATCTTTTGCTCAGTTTTTAACAGTGGCTGTGTGCTATGCAGAGGAATTCACTTTGTAGGGCAGTAAATACCCTGCAGGATATGTGGAATTTTAAGAATCTATCTTGTCTCCGCGTGCTCAGAGCTCCCATTGAAATTAATGGGAACTGTGCTCACGTAGCCATGTTAGGATGGGACCCCGTGACCTTATAAATGCAGGCAATATTGTGAAGTAGCTGGCTGCCTCTTGGTAGTGAAGAACAAACAAAACTGCTCTTTATGTTCGCCATCACTCATTCACCCTTTCTCTTCTTCTACTGCACTCCAGGTCCTGATCCTATTAGCCACAGTGTCCTGTTGTAATTTACAAAAGTAATGATTTAACTTGGGAATTCCTAGGAGATTTCTTGCATTGTCCCTGCTAGCATCGTTCTTTCTTTAGAGAGAACAGTCCAGGTGGAGAAAGTCTTTCTATTCCTAGCACAAATCAAACATGTCTATTGTATCAGCTAGCTCTGACAAATCTATTTTCAATCTGGTTTTTTCCCTCCCTCCTCCATATAAGCAAAGGAATAATACTGTTATTTTTACAAAACAGGTATTGGTGGGGGAGAAAGATTTGTGCATTTATCTAACTTACCGTAACCCTACTTCTACCCTTAGCTCAGGGTGCTGCAGGAGCTCCAGGCATCAAGCCCCGAACAGCCTGATTACAGGAGCTGGCTTGGCAGGCCCTCAAATCCCATGCCTAAGGCCAGCCAGGAAATCCCTGGCTGCTAAAACAGCCCCGGAGCAAGAGGAATCCTCTCCCTCTCAAAGCTGACCGAAGCTGGGATCCCTCCCAGCCCCAGCCTGGTGGGCCCAGGATCCATCCTGCTTACTCTTAGCATGGACTGCCCTACCTACCTGTGTCCTACATATAACTCCAGGAGGCCCACCAATCGCAAGTAGTAAAATAGCTCTAAACCTTTCCCATTCCCTAACATTGACTCTAACCCTAAACCTAATTCCAGCTTGGGGTGTTGCAGCAGTCTCAGGCAGAAGGGCCAATCAGCCTGACTACAGGAACTGGCTCAAAAGTGCCCCAAACCTCATGGTTAAGCCCAACTGGGAGTTTTCTGGCTGCCAAAACAGCCCCGGAGCAAGAGGAACCCTGTTTGCTTTTTTGGTGATGCGGTATATTATAGCATGACAAACAAAGCTCCCAAATACTGTCTTGTTGAATAGAGATGAATCAAATCTGCTGGAGAGGTCTAATCAGAGCACTCCAGCATGCTGTGGCATCTCATGCATTCAGCATCCCCACGTTTCAACATGGTGGTGGGGGTGCTTTAGCTAAAGCTTGTTGAACAACCTTTAGTTAAAGCACCCCTGCTGCCATTTTGAAATGCAGGATGCTGAATATGTGAGATGCTGCAGGTGTTTTCATTAGAGTGGTTCCTGAGAGCCATTCTAATTAAAATACCCCTCTACCCTGGAGCACATGTACAGATGTCCACAGCTGTTAGGTAGTTCTGGCTAGAAAATGCAGCACTTCTGAATAAAGACATGTACCTGATACAGTCGGCTTTGGCTTCTGAAAATACCTAGTTCAAGGCTTCTTTATGTATGCGGTGTGAATTACAGGTAGGAACAAAAGTCAAGCCTACTGGTTCAGAGATGATTGTGGGAATGAGAAATGGGCATTAAAATCCCACAAGTGTCGCACTTCCAGGGAAGTATCCAGAAGAAAAGTTATGCTCCTTGCTGATCAAGCTGCTCCCATCCTACCCCATCACTCAGCCTCTATTTAGAGTGATAAATGTGGAGAACATGTTACCAGTTTGGCAGCATCCATTCAAGGTGGTGTCATCTGTCAAATGAACAGTTGCAAAGACTGGGTTAGAACCATCAGTGTCTGTTGGTGCAACTGAACCATAAGTTGCCTTTTTCTAAGAAAAAATCACAATAAAATTATTCATTTGCATCAAGTTTTCTTTAAAAATTCTAGTGTTGGTAAAAATATGTAGTTCACAAAGAAAGTTTGGTTTCAGAATTGAATTTTTGAAAATACTCATTTTCATTTAAAACACAATTTTATGTGAAAACAAAACTTTCTACTTGCATGTCAGTTTTGACAAAATCGCTATTTTTCAGCTTTAAAAAAAATCCAACTTCTAATAAATAATTTTTGAATATCTGAAATGAACTCTTTAGAAAAGACAGTGGTAATGTCTTCCTCAGTACCTCTCAAGACAGAAGGAATAAGGTATAGCCAAATGAAGCTTGTTTTGGAAGCCAATCTCCAACCATTATATGAAAACAGTGACTGGAAAAAGTGATAGCACTAGGGAATAATGGAATTGCTCTTGCACTTGGGTAGAGGACCTGGGGGTGCCTTTTCAGAGTATATCAGGAGGAAAAGGCAACCAGGAGCTGAATGTAAAAGGGGGAGACTTGAAGAATTTACTTTAGATTTGGAGCTTCAAAATGATTTTTTTTTTTTAAAGAATCAAATAAATCACTCAACAGTCTCTCCATCCATTATGTGGAAGTTTGAAATGGGTTTTCAATTGCTGTCTGACTTTCATTCAAAAGCAGCGCACAAGTTAAACAGTTTAAACTGGGCAAAGGCTGAGTTCTTCACTTGACTCACTTGAACATAAATATTTCAGTTTCATCCTGGGTGTTTTTGCTGGCCAAACTATCCTTGATTCCAATGAGGCTAAGGTCAAGGAAAGCTTTGTCTGTGGGATCCAGTCCGTTGAACTGATATTAATTGGGAGATAAAAATGATAGTACTTAGGGCCATGTTTTGTGATTGTAACCACTTCAGATTGACTGTGATCATGTCACAACTCTGGGAAAAGGAATCAGAACTCGTGGCAGAGGTGATATCTTTTATTAGATCAACCAGATAGTTGCAAAAAAATATCTTTATTTTCAAACTTTCAGGCACAGGCATAAGAGAGAGCAAAGAGTGTAACATTTCTCCTAGGTGGAAATATAAATTCATATTTCACAGGAGAGCTGAAGGTGTAAAATCTCCTGGTTGGAATAGTTCATTTTGTGTAAATGAGGCTCAGATAAAAATTGGGACAGTCCATTTGCCTCAGTGTTGCCTGGTGTCAAGCAGGGTATTGAATTATGTTTCCTTCTCGTTATGATATTTCACAGGACTGTGGGGTGATGGATACTTTTCTGGGCAAGGAATTTCTCTTGCGTTGAGGCACCTTTGAGCTCCATGGGCATGCAGATTTAGCTGGAACAATAGGCAGGAGCCATGGTGTCAGCTTTCAGGTTTCAAGGTGGTGACTTTTCTTCCTTTTTGTAAAATTATGAAGTTTTTGTTTCAAAACTTTCTATTTCTATTTGCATTTCTAGAGCATTTGTCTCCAGATGTAAAGAAAGAAGTTCCTACCAGAGTGGAATTAGATCCTACACACCCTAACTCCCAGTCCTTGCCTTAGTGACTGTTCCAAATCTGCAGGTTTACAAAGATTTGTGCCGTTTGGTGAAAGAGGATTTGCATGGAAATTCTGGCTAACTCTCAGCCATAGCCGAGAGTAGCGGTTCTCATCTCTGCTGCAGGAAAAGATTGTTGAGTCTTGCTATAACACTAATTACTGAAAATGTCTTGGTGTCCTGTATCAGAGTCTTTAATGGGTGAGGTCGTTTATTGCAGAGAAATATCATATCACATGAAATATCGCAATTGGGTGTACAAGCTCATGGATCAGGAAGATTGCCTGAATTAGCTCGACTCTGTGATGAATGAGAGAGAGCAGTCACTTTCAAAAGAGCCACAGGAGGCCAGCTGTGCCTTGATTAGCAATGATAGAGTGCTGGTATTAAAATCTAGCGAGGAACAGTTGCTTCCAAAAATGATAACGCGACTATCTCAGGGCTGTGCCTTGGGAAAATGACTGGCAGCCCAGTGATCCAAGAGTGGGTGAAGCAACATCACAAGGGAAATTAGCCTATCAGTTGTCAGAAGCCAAGGTTGGCAGCAGATAAGTGTGTGGGGGAGTGCTCAAACTGAAAAAGGAGGAATGAGGCAAGGCTTTCCAAATTCCCAGGATTCTGCTAAACTCTCTTCTTCTTGGGAATGACTGATCTGGCTCATAATTCAATAATATTCCTTCTGAGAAGCAAGAACCTGTTTTTCCCTTAGTGAGTTATACTGGTTTAATCCCATTGATGTCAGTGGAATTTACTTGTGATTTACACTTATTTAAATGAAAGTAGGATTATGCCAAAAGGTCAGATTCTCACCTGATGTACAACAGTGCATTCTGTCTGAGTCAGTGAAGTGATGCTGGCTTATGAGTGGAGTATCTAGCCTCAGATGCTCTGCCTCTGAATGTGGCTGCAAAATCTTTACTTGAGAAGGACACTTTTAGGTCCCTGTCTGAAGGCTCCATCTTTCCTCTACCCATAGGCGTTGAGCTTGTGGGGGCCTGAGGGCCCTGGCCCCCTTTGCGGAGAAGGTAGGTTGAATACCTGTCTCTAACTGGGCAGGACAGTCCCAATATGGGAACATCAAGTCCTGATCCCGGCCTGCGTGACTCCAGGATTTGTCCCAGATTCCCAGTATCATGCAGAGATTCGGGTTTTCCGTTCACTGCAGAAAAACGTGGGAAAAAGCAGGTTTCTCCTTGCAGGCTGGTAGAGTTCCAGCCTGCACGAGGCTGTGGGGAGCAGGACACAGGGTGCCACATGCATGTGTATGCACGCATACATGCACGTGGCCAGGAATACAGCCCCAGGCAGCAGTGGAGAGCAGCTTCTCCAGCTGCCTGCAGGTAAGTCTGTGGGGAGGTGCAGACTGAGGCCCCCATGGTGAGGGAGGAGTGGGGCAGGGGCTGGGCCTGTGGGTCCTGCCCAGCAAAGGTGGTGCATGGCTTCTGGGGCTGAGGCAGGGAGTGGGACAGCTATGGGCAGCTTGTCCGGTGGGCAGTGAGGGAGGGCATGGCTCCCTGCTCCTGCACTCACTCTTGGGGAGGGGAGCACATGCCCCCCAGATTTGTGCTCCAGGTGTCGGAGGCTATGGGCTCCCCACCCTGCTGCCCTCCCTGTGGGAGCCCTGTGCTAGCTGAGCCACCATAGCCACCATGGCGAGGCACTACCCTGGCCATCTGGCAGCAGTGGGGGCAGTGGCATGGAGTAGTGCACACCTGGCTCAGGGCTCCCAGGGTGAGGGCAGAAGGGCAGGGAGCCCTAAGCCCGTAGTGGGCAGTCTGCATCTGCCCGCCGCCCTATGGGCTCTGCTTGGCTCTGCTCTGGCTGTGCTGACAGGGGTTGGGCGACATCATCTTTTGCTGCCCCCCACCCCTGGCAAAAATAAAAATTGGCACCTATGCTTCTACCTCCCTTCACCTCTAATACCATGGACCTGAAATAGTTCAGGAACAAACTTAGCTGGTGGCTGTGACTGAAGTGTCTTTATCAATCCATGACACAACATCAAGCAGCTGAGAGTATGGAGAAACTGTAACAAGGATATTTAGGGGGTCAGGGTGTTTTTCAAGGATGGTATTCTTAATCCACTTAAACTGTAAATTCCTCAAGACTGGCACCTGCCCTTCAACTTTGCATAGTCTGTGTGTCTTGAGGGTGGGATATTTAGCACATTGAAGTCAAGGGGAAGCTTTGCTGGAGGTACTAGATGTTGTATTGGGCCCATAGGCTAACAATAAACTTGAAAAAAATGGGATTATCTACAATTTTGTAATGAGGCACCATAAGTAAATGCTACTTTGGATGGAAAGACAAGAATACTCTGAGAATAATGAGCAGCCCAGAAATTGTAACTCAGGCTTCACAATGTTGCTAAATCTCTAATTGACTAACATATAATAAAAGTCTTTTTCTTGGTATGTTAGAAATCCTCATTCTGCATCCAATTCAAACTAAACTGCACAAACACTAGAAAACTGGGAATAACTCTTTGGTGGCAGGGAACAGGGTTACATAACTAGATACCATTGGGAGTGTGTGGGGGGCAGGAGGGGGGCGGTGGTCCATCTGACTTTGCTGGTTTGTTCTAGCTGGTTGCACAGAAACATGTGTCTCCCAGGAAAGAGTTCTGCCTACATTAGATTATATATGCACTGATGATTAGTGTGAATTTTTCAGGTTTCCCTAAAGCCTATACCTATTGACTGTTTATTAGGGCTGTGTGAAATTTCACCAGCTGTTTCATTTCGACACTGTTTTGACTCATTTGAAGCTCAAAACAGTGAAATCGAAATGAAATGAAGGGCTTTGAAACAGCCTCAAAACAAAATGAGGCCAGTTGAAACGTTTCAAAGCAGTCAACAGCTAGGTGGTGGGAGATAGGAGAACCAGGGCTGCGCTCCCAGTGGCTCTGCAGCCCCATGTGGCCCAGCCAGCCAGAAGTGCAACCCTGGCTCTCCCCGCCTGCCGCGGCTGGGCTGCGGGAAGCTGATCGCAGCACAGGGGAAGGGAACTGAGCCCAATGCTCAGTTCCCCTCCCCAGCACTGTGATTGATCGGGCTGGGGAAGGGAACTGAGCCCGATTGCACAGCCTCTGCAGCCCTCCAAGGGTTGCGGCCCCCGATCTGTCTGCCGGATAAGAAAAGCCAGGTGCTGCTGCCTGGGACCAATGGCGTGCTGGCATCAGTCCCCGGCAGCAGTACCCAGCTTCCCTCCCTCATCTGACAGGCCGATCGGGGACCCACAACCCTGGGAGGACTGGCACAGCCCCTGCAGCCCTCTTGGGGTTGTGGGCCCCCAACCTGCCTGCCGGATGAGAGAGGCTGTTTCAAGCTTTCCCATTATAGCCTGTGGGCAAAATGTTGAAACAGCGTCAAAACAGTGTCACTGTTTCAATTAAACAAAATGGAACAGTGGTTTCGAATTGAAACAAAATTCAAAATGAAATGCTGTTCCGTTGAAACGCAAGTTGAAATGGAATGGTGCCATTGCGCATAGCCCTACTATTTATATTAGAAAGCATCCCAGACTGACCCTGGAAGCTCTGCTGAATTTCCAGGTATGTGGATATAATTCTCCTCCTCCCCTGCTAGCCCTCCCCTTTCTGTCTGCAAGTTATCTGTGTTTACCTTCAGCACAGGAAGCCTGTCAGCAAAAATCCCCAAATCCTCTGCTCTCAACTTTGTATCTGTACTGTCCATAGTAGAAATAATCCTGGAGAAGAGAAAAGTCTTGAGACTGAATGCTAGAAGGGCCCTTCTTGGTACATGAGAGGCACAACGTGTCTGGCTTTGATGCGGGCTATACTGTGATATGTACAGGGAAGAGCAGACTGATGGCAACTTCTCTTTAAACAGCAGTGGGAATTGCTGCGGTGCTTTGTTTGGCATGTGCTGAAGTCCCTTGCATGGGGCAAGACCTTACTGTTGGGGTCATACTAAGGGTAGAACCGTTGCCTCTACTCAGTGATTTTTTTCCCCAGATCAGGTCATGGGATACTTGAATCATAGTATTTTTCCAACTCTATAATAATTTAAAACTAAAGAAAAAATAGGAAATCTTCAGCTAGATTGCCTGTAAGTACCTCAGGAGCACAGTGTAAGTACATAAGGTCAACAGGTCCCTCAGGTGTAGAAGCACTTGAATTTCTCTTAGCTACTTTAGATGCCTTCTGCTGACATGCTCAGTTGATTTGACACAGGTGGAACTCGGGGTGATTTTTTTTTCTAAGTGAGGGATGCAGCTGAGATGAGTGGAGATTGTTATATAAAAAAAAATCGTTAAAAGCCAGGCCTAGTTAAATTGCATCTGTTTGCAAACTCACATTCATTTGGATTTTTTTTTTTAAAACCCACATTAACCAGTTCACTGATACAGGATTATTGCTGAAACACAGGCAATTTAGCTTTCCTCCATGATCATAAAACTGCCAGATTAATACAAACTTCACTTGTTCCTTACGTAAAAATGTTTGCATTATACAAAACCACTCTACCACAACAGTTTTATTAAAGCAGCCCTGCAGCTTGCATTTAATGGTTTTCTACTGATGAGGTATTCCTGAAGACCACCTATTGTATATACGCACATTCATTTTGCCTTTAAAGATGACTCTGGGTGCTTTGGAATTAGGTTACTAGAGAATAGTGTGGCCTACAGAGACCTAGTGTTAGATTTAAACAACTCTACATGCTGTAGGATGGATAGCGACATGAAACATTTCAGATAACCAGGCATATGGCAAATCCATAAGCATAAGCACAAATGCACCATATTTGAGTGCATGAATGTTATATCTTCTTTTTTTCCAGCAAAACATAATGTAGAAAGAGTCAAAGCAGCATTAGCGGGGCCATTTGCATAAAGGCATTGTGATGGATCTCCGGCACAAAGTAGAATAGACGGATTATCTTATTAGCAACTTCAGTTGAAGTGCTCCAGTGAAATGGGTCCAACATTCAAAAAACAGATATTAATATTACAAACTCCCTTTCCTTTTATTTCTTCCCCAAAATGTGCTCTGAGCTAGGATTTTGATCCGTGAGGACTTTAGATTCCTTCAGTCTTGTACACATTGGTGGGAGCCTTTGCATTCATGGTGTTGATTTTGGCTCAAATTCATCGTATATTGACTGAATAGTTGCAATCTGAAGGCAGTACAGTCAAGCATGTTCACATACTGGGGTAGAGGTGGACTGTAATATTTATGTATGTTGGTGTACACAGAAGTGATTGGAATTGCCCTGGGGGGCTTTTTTGTTACAAATTCTAACAAAAAAAAATACTGGAGTAGATGCTACTTAAACTAACTTGGGAATTGGGACGGGTGAGAGTCTCTTGGGATGTTGAATTCAGTCCCCATGGAAGTTTAGAATGGCCCCTAGATGGAGGAACTACAATTGCATTTGTGCAACTAATGGGTAGCACTGAAGCCAGTGATAATGGTTCACGGTACACACCTCTTTCATGAATGCTTTGACGTAAGGAAGTAGAAAGAAGAATATGTAGCTATCCAGGGCTTACCCTTAGAGTAAGATAAAGCTTGGGAGGTATATAAGCACACTGATCCAGGAAGGACTACCAGAAAATCAAATCTGGATCAAAGGATTAAGAAAAAAGTAAGGTCATAGCAACCATCATTGTAAGGTTTTAATACAGCCCAAGCAAAACAATGGGCGATATGAAGAAATGGGATAAATTTAATGGACCAGCACACTAGCTGAAATACCACCAGGCTTTTATATCCAGCTCTCTTCCTACTGCAGAGAGAATTCTGAATCTCAGCCATACCCTGATTAAGTTCTTATTTCTTTTAAAACTCCACGTTTTAGAGATTATTGTAAGAGTGTTTGAGATGTTTTACCATTTTATGGATGTAATGCCACATAAGTGGAAAGCAGGATTCTGCAGCTCTCACTTGTCACTCCGGCAAATCAAAACAGACTAAAGAACAGTATGTTTTTATTTAGATGTATTGTAATGTAGAGTGAAGTGCCTTGTCTCCGCTTGGAGCATCTTAATTAAAATTAAGGGTGTCAAAATAAACAATCCACTCTCATTAAAAGACAACCCGGCAGATACTTAGCTGTTTATTCACCAAAATCCTACTAAAAACAATAATAAAAATCCAATCTGGCAACATTTTTGCTTTTGTGCCCTTTCCTCCCCAAACACTGTCTAAATAGACAAGTCTTGAATATAGCCTGGAGGTTTAAAAAAAAAAAAAAAAAAAAAAAAAAGGTTTGTGTTGAGGCTGGGGGCATTAGTTTTAGACCCTGGGAAGCTGTGAAATTCTGTGATGTCCCTCAGAGGGTTGCAGCACGGAGTTTGCAGTCTGGGGAGGCAGGAAACAGAGATGGTTTTAAGTCACTTTTGCCTTGTTGCAAACTTATGCCAGCGCCCTGGGAAAAGCCTCAGTCGGAGAGCACTGGGGAACCATGCGCTGCTTGGTTCTGCACCACTGCAAGCTGGGGTTCTTCCAAAGGCAGCTGAGCATGATGTAGTGGGCTATACTTGTATCTTGTTCAGCACATAAGACATGGTGATCATAATAGGTATCTAAATTTGCCTGAGAGCACAGTCTATTGAACTACATTTCAGACAGCTGCCTATCTGGGAAAGGCCCGTGAAACATCTTTGAAGAGCCATCATGGAGAAGACAACAGTATGGCACCTTGGCACCATCTGGTGAATGGCATACCAGCTCACCCACATCTGACAGTGCGTTTTCTACAGTGGTGGGGGAAGCATGAGTGGAGTGGGGGCTGCAGAGTCCCAGAGGACCATGTAGCATGGGGAGAGAGAGAGCTCCTTTTAGAGCGGGGTACTGATTTTGTGCATGGATTGGGGCACTGAAGAGGAGCTTGCAGGACAATGATTGCAGAAGCTGGGAGTGATGCTAGCTGAGTGATTGCTGCCTGTGCCTGACAAGTCCTAATGGGGTGGAGCTAGTCCAGGCCCAGCTGGGGATAAAAGCAGACTCGCCAAGCAACCAGGGAGCCAGTGAACAAGGGCAGCAAACAGGGCAAGCAGTTCGCAGGTCAGTTTGCATCCCCCACCACCCATGAGGGGAGAGCCTTTCAGCTTGGTGTGAGGAAGCATTGGGAAAGGAACCCTTGGGGGCCTAGGAACAGTCAATAGTCTGACTTTCAGGCCAGTTCGCTAGGGAAGGTGTGCTTGGAAGAAGGGCAGTAAGAAAGAAGAGGCAGATTAAGAGACCCATGGAAATGGCTGGAGGACGTTGCAATGCCACAGCCACTGCCACTGCCTCTGCTTGCACCTGTGAGGTTTCTGTCCAACAGGAGGAGGTGGTGAGGCTCCAATGCATCCTCTGCCGTGAAGAATTCATTGATGGAGACCAAAACCCTGAGGTAAATGGGGAAGTGGGTGACCTGGAGGAAGCACAAGGAGTGGGCAACAGGGGAGGCCTTATTCTTCCTGAGAAATCAGGGCAATTGGCTAGTTACCTTAGGTGCCTGTACACGAATGCAGGAGCCTGGGAAATGAGCAGGAAGAATTGCAAGTCCCTGCTCAGTCAGGGAGCTATGACGTGATTGGAGTAACAAAGTCGTGGTGGGAGCTAGCATGACTGGAGCACGGTCATGGGTCGGTATAAACTGTTGAGGAAGGACAGGTAGAGGAGAAGGCCAGGAGTTGCCCTTTATATAAAAGAGCCATATGATTACTCAGAGCTCCGGTATGAAACTGGAGACAGGCCTGTTGACAGTCTCTGGGTTAGGGTCAGAGGAGAGAGCAACGAGGGTGATGTTGTGGTGGGGGTCTGCTATAGACCACCAGACCAGCAGGACGTGGTGGATGAGGCTTTCTTCAAACAGCTAGCAGAAGTTTCCCAATCACAGTCCCTGGTTCTCTGGGGGACTTCAATCACCCTGACATCTCCTAGAAGGGCAACACAGCAGTGCACAGGTAATCTAGGAAGGTTTTGGAGAGTGCTGGGGACAACTTCCTGGTGCAAGTGATGGAGCAGCCAACTAGGGGCCATGCTCTTCTTGACCTGCTGCCCAAACAGGGAAGAACTGGTGGGGAATTTAATAGTAGTTGGCAACTTGGGCAGCAGTAACCATGAGATGATTGAGTTCAGGATCCTGAGGAAAAGTAGGATGGAGAGCAGCCGAGTGAAGACCCCGGACTTCAGAAAAGCAGGCTTCGATTCGCTCAGGGAACTCATGGGCAGGATCCCCAGGAAAGCCAGTCTGAGTGGGAGAGTAGTCCAGGAGAGTTGGCTGTACTTTAAAGAAACCTCACTGAGAGTGCAGGGACAAACCATCCCAATGCGCAGGAAGAGTAGCAGGTATGGCAGAAGACCAGCTTGGCTTAGCAGGGGACTCTTCAGTAAGATAAATCGCCAAAAGGAAGTTTATAAGAAGTGGAAACTTGGACAAACAACTAGGGAGGAGTCAGGAAGGCCAAAACACAACTGGAGTTGCAGCTAGCAAGGGATGTGAACGGTAACAAGAAGGGTTTTTACAGAGCCACTGGCCATTATCTTTGAAAATTCATGGTGATTGGGAGAGGTCCTAGATGACTGGAAAAGGTCAGACATAGTGCCCGCATTTAAGAAAGGGAAGAAGGAGGATTCAGAAAACTACAGACCAGCCAGCCTCACCTCAGTCCCTGGAAAAATCATGGAGCAGATCCTCAAGGAATCCACTTCTAAGCACTCGGAGGAGAAAAAGGTGATCAGGAACAGTCAGTATGGATTCACCAGGGGCAAGTCATGCCTGACCAACCTGATTGCCTTATGTGATGAGATGCCTGGCGCTGTGGATGCAGGGAGAGCAGTGGATGTGATATACCTTGACTTTAGCGAGGCTTTTAATATGGTCTCCCACGACATTCTTGCAGGCCAGCTAAGGAAGGTACAGGTTGGGTGAATGGACTGTAAAGTGGATAGACTGTAAGGTGGAATGGACTTTAAGGTGGATAGAAAACTGTCTGGAGCATTGGGCTCAGAGGGTAGCATTTAATGGCTCAATGTCTAGTTGGCAGCTGGTATCAAGTGGAGTGCCCCAGGGTTCATCCTGGTGTTGGTTTTATTCAGTAACTTCATCAACGAACTGGAAGATGGCATAGAGTGTGCACCCTTAGCACGTTTGCAGATGACACCAAGCTGGGGGAGTAGTAGATACACTGGAGGGTAGGGCTAGGATTCAGAGATACCTAGACAAATTGGAGGATTGGGCCAAAATAAATCTCATGAGGTTCAAGAAAGACAAGTGCAAAGTGTTGCACTTAGGACGGAACAATCCCATGCACCGGTGCAGGCTGGGGGCTGACAGGCTGGGCAACAGCTCTGCAGAAAAGGACCTGGGGGTTACAGTGCGTGATAAGCTGAATTTGAGCTAGCAGTGTGCCCTTGTTACTGAGAAAGCTAATGGCATCCTGGGCTGCATTGGTAGGAGTGCTGCCAGCAGGTCAATGGAAGGGATTATTCCCCTCTATGCAGCACTGGTGAGGCCACATCTGGAGTACTGTGTCCAGTTTTGGGCCCTCCCACTACAGAAAGGATGTGGACAAGTTGGAGAGAGCCCACTGGAGGGCAGCAAAAATGGTGGGGGCTGAGGTATGTGACTTATGAAGAGAGGCTGAGAGAACTGGGCTTATTTAGTCTGTAGAAGAGAAGACTGAGAGGGGACTTAACAGCACACTTCAACTACCTGAAGGGGGTTACGAAAAGGATGGAGCTGGACTGCTCTCAGTGGTGACAGATGACAGAACAAGGAGCAACGGTCTTAAGTTGCAGCAAGGGTAGGTTAGGTTAGATATTAGGAAGAATTTTCTCACGAGGAGGGTAGTAAAACACTGGAACAGGTTACCCAGAGAGGTGGTGGAGTCTCCATCCTTGGAGGTTCTTAAGACCCAGCTACACAAAGCCTTGGCTGGGATGATCTAGCTGAGGCTGGTCCTGCTTTGAGCAGGGGGTTGGACTAGATGAGGTCCCTTCCAGCCCTAATTCTATGATTCTAAGTTAACCTGTCCAACTTGAAATGCTGACCAGCCTGGAGCTCACTGACTAGAGCAGTGGTGCTCATACTTCTGGCCCTGCAAACCAGATGAGTGGCATGGGGTCAGTTCGGGTGTTAGATCCTGCTTGGGATTGGTCCATGGGCATGACCATGGACCAATCCCAAGATCCACTGCCTAGATCTGGCTGTGTGCTGGCCTGAAATGACCCCTGTGTGTCCAGATCTGGTTATGCACTGGAGTGATCTAGCATGCAGGGCAATGTTATCTGGCCCCTGGGGCTCTCCATGGGCCTGGAAATTTGGCAGCAGAGGAGCAGCAACTAACGCTGCCCCTACTTCCCCTTTGCCATATTTTCAGACCCATGGGGAGCCCCTGGAAAAGAAGATGGTGAGTCTCAGGATCTTGGTATTTTCAAAAATCTCTAAGTTTCGATTGCTTCAACAGAGAAGTATTCCTTGGCTAAACCTGCTCTTCCCTTTCCTGATGTGTTACTCCTGAATTCAAAGTAAAAGCCAAGAGTGCCCATGGCCTAGGCAGGGCTCGGAAAGATTGCATGTAAGTAATGGGCCATGGCTTACTTACCAGGTTTCAGGCACTAATTTCAGGTTTTTGAATGGCGCACCCCAAAAATAGGTGTCGGATGTGAGGTCTAAGATGGGGCTTATCTCATAAGTTAGATGCAGTGATTTGATCCTACCCAGACCCAGTTGGCTAGCAAGCATGAGGGACCCCACAGGTCTACAAGCAGTAGACTAATGAAAATTCAGAGGGGATTGGGCCAGGTTGTAATACTGAGTTGCTTTTAGATCTCATGGCCTTGGAGAATATGTGAATTAAGGACACCCTAGAGATTCCTAAACCAAGAAAGCAAACAGGAAGAATCCTGTTTCTCATGGGTTTTAAGTCCACATCCTCATTTTCGAGGACCTAACTAGTAATTTCCTTTTTGATCCTTGGGCATTGCTAGTATTGAGCACTCACAGACTAATGTTAGTCCAAACAGAAATTAATCCACCAGGGACAGATGGTTGTAAGCCTCCAGCTATTAAAATTGCTGCCTCGCCCATATAGGCAAATAAACTACATTTCCATAGGTGATGTTTTCCCACTTTATCATCTCACTGATACAAGCAGCATATTTTAGCTGTAGTATGAGATGAGCTGTGATAGAGATCAGCTTCCTGGGAAGTACAGATGTGATAGAGAGGCTATCTTCTTTGCATTTTGAACTTGACACAAGAGAAAAACACCCGGGTCTCAGGTTTCAATTACATGTACAGAATGTTGAAGTTGATGATATTCTATAAAAATTCAATAAACCTTGAAAACAGCATCAGGGCTGATATCTGTAATTTAAAATAATGGATATCAAGAAATTGTTTCTCATTTATCTTTACTGCTGAGTTTCAGAGTTACCGAAGAGACTTCATTAGGTTTTTTTGTTTTTTTTAAATAGCTTCATCTATCTCAATCAATGACGGGTTCTAGAGGTGGCTGCCTATTATGTTTAATAATACACAGGATAAAAAAAGTCTCCATCCTTTCCCAGTTTTTGACATGCGATAGGAATGTACAGAATCACTTTGCAGTGGCAGACAAAAACGGATTTTTCTTTTTAATTTCATCATGTTGGATAAATGTGTTTTTGTTGTACGACGTGATTCTGCAGGCAGAATATTTAAGAGTCTGTTATACATGGGTTGAGGAAGTAATTATACTCTGGGAGCTTTGCTTCTACTGTTTGCTTAAACAGTGCTGCTTAAACACAGCATAATGGAGTCGTACAAGCCTGGGCACTACTTCTGAGAGCCCCACTCCAGGCACCGAATATAGCCTGCACCTTTCAGTGACAGCTTTGTCACTTATGGAAGAGTCAAAATCGCAGGTAGCTAGTTTTAGTGCCCTCCTGCCCCACACACTTTCTCTTGTAAAAAAAACATCAGCGGCCCAATCTTTTAAGGGTGGTTTTAGGCACATCCTGATCTGGAGTCTGTGCCACCCAGGTAACTGGCAGTTAGTTAAGCCCCTGAAAACAAACAATTGCAAAGTAGTCTAAATTTCATTAGCCAAATGGTACCCCTCTGTCTGGGTAGAGGAATATTTCCATTCCAGACATTGCTTATTAGACACCAGTCTTCCAGCTGTATTTGCCAGCATGAAAAATAATCCACGCAGAGGCACTCCTCCTCTAGCTACAATGGTCAAGAGCTTGGCACCACTTAGGAAGTAAATCTAAGGAATTATCTTGAGTCTCCTTCCCTCCTCCCCCACCCCCTGGCTCAATAAAATACAAAACTCAGCAGACCACAGTGTCGTTATAGGCAGTGAATGTGTCTTGTCCATACAGAGTGGCATTGCATGCGAGAGTCATATAGCATGCAAAGGGCTCATCCGTGTAAAAGGAGCAAAGAAAAATGGTGTTTAGGAACTAGAGAAACCTAATAGATCTTAGACTTATGGGCTTATGGCCAAAGTTGCAATATGGAGTTTCTCTCTGGGTTTAGGAGAACTAAAGGAAATAAGATTAAGGAAGAAATGTGGATTCTGAAGCAGAAGTAATGAATGGGAAGTCAGGAGAAGGTGGCAAGTCACGGTTGCACTCATAACTTCACATACGCACACCTTCAACATGGAAAGGTCAGACTGAGTGAGGATTTGTGGGCTAACCAAACTGCCTGGCTGCCCTTCTGGTTTATAGTGGAGACCTACCGCCACTTCATAACGGTGTGTTGTGAATGGGGCAAATGACTAGAGCAAGCCCAGGCAGCAATACCTGAAATATAGAGAATGACCCAAACATAGTGGGATAATAAAGTGAGGATCTCACTTTATTAGTAGTGCTAGGAGCCACCAGTCTTAGCTATTAATGATTCCCTGGGATGCCCCAAGGAAATGTGTTTCCTTTGGTTGAAGTGGTCTCAGTCATTTTTGCAGTTCGTGTGATGGATTGCAACTGGTTGCTGTCTGACACGGTGGAGCAGCTGCATTTCAATGGTGCCCTACGTATAACTTGAGATTTTTTTTTTGTCCGCCTATAACATTATCTTTACTCCTAGTCCATTCCTGCCAAGGCTTTTTTTTAAGTAAAATCTTCTATCACACGTAACATGTGAAATATTTTGCTGTGGGATAGAGACATAGGAGCACAAGACTGGAAAGGGCCTTTTGGGCAGTCAAGTCCAGGGCCCTGCACTTACAAGTGGTCATTAACCAAAATTACCAACCTGAGCTCTCACCTAGGATTACAAGGGACAATATCAGAAACACCAGTGTGGACACATGGTTCCTATTGAAGCCACATATGGAGACAGAATTTGGCTCATGGATATAGAGTTTTGACTGCTGTTGGCCTATATTAAAGTCATAGAGCAAATTTAGTTAAAAAGGGGTCAGATTGAACTCCTATAAATTATACTCAGTTTTTGAATTCAATGGAGTTTCATGGATTTACAGCCGCATAGCAGAAAGCACCGTTATTTTGCCGTTTTTTACTATTCGTGAAGATTTGGGGTTCTTGTTGGGGCTTCCTCACAATCTGCTTCCCCCCACCCCTCCTGAACAGATCAAAGAGATGTATCAGGAGCAAAGGCAGTATGGAGTAAGCCTCAGAGATGAACGGGAGAGAAGAACGCAAGACTCTTTGCATCCTCCAAACAGCATGGCTGTCAACGGTAGAGAAGGATAAAGATGACAGGAAATATGAACTTCTCTTGATGTAGTTTACCTTGAACAGACCGGAGTTATGAAGTTATGGAACTCGCATAGGGCTTCTATGGTGCTTAGGACTTGATTAACCCTGCTGGATTGGGGTAAATCCCACTGTGTTTGGTTATAAAATATGCACACAAATTAAATGATGCAAACATTAGGAAACATATCCATATTATATTTGCTTCCAGCAACTGCCACATTCGGAAGGACTATCTGTGCTGAGAAGCCTGAAGTGACAATCTCAGGGATCAACAGAAACTAAGCCTTGAGGAGAAGTGGGTTTTTAAACTGCAGGCTGGACAAACTTGAACTAGATGTGGGTATTTTAAACCAGGAGTGTTGAAAGCTTCACTGTATCAGACACAGGATTCCTCATCTGCTGCAATAATAAGGCTCAGGCAGCATTAACTTCTATTAAAAATCTAGTGAATAATTTAGTTGCTCTGACAAAAGTTATTTTGCAGCTGTACAAGCAGAAAAAGAGCAATTAATAGGATGACAATGACTGGGATAACTAAGGTAGGGCATGTCACATCCTTATGAACGTTGCTTTCAAATCGGAGAGAGCAGGGGTCACGTTTATTTTCCTTAAGTATCAGTACTATTTTCCTTGGGAATCTGAAGATGAAAGTCCCTACAAAAAGCACATATATTAAATAACCCTGTAACCTTTTGTTTAAATGATGCCAAGAAACTCTCCAGAATTGGTTAGCCAGAAATTACATTTCTTTCCTAGCGACTCTGTGTAAATATCCCAGTGCCTCTGTTTTAAAGTGAACTTCTGTCCCCATTTATTGATTTCAGTTTGCTCCCATCATCTGTCATTGCGTAGCTTTCTGTTGTGCTTTGATTGCAGCTGGAACATGGACAAGCCCTGTGGCTGTTTTCGGCAGACTCTCCGTGGCGTGATGGACTGCCGAATATGTTATGGACCTTTTCCAGCTTCACTTCATGGGACTGAGTCATCCCCCTTGTCCCCATGATGGTGATGGTGGAATTAGTGAAGGAAGGAGCCATGACCTGTAGTGAAGCATGCTGGGAAGCCTTTGGACCAGCAGGCAACAAAGGCCAGATCCTGTTTCCTGTTGAATTGGTGGCAAAATCTGATTAAAATGACAATGTAATGGGACTCTAGTCCCACAACAGCAATGGTGACATGGGGTCTCTTGGTTTTGGAGTTTCAGGGCCTAACCTTGGCTGAGCTGTTGCTCCCTCTGTGTGCCGAATGTGATTGGAAAAAGCAGCATGCAGAGGTGAGACTTGTTGCTGGAATAATTCCTTCCTAGTAGTTTTGGTTCAAAGAATAAAAAAAGTCTAGAAGGACTTGTATATCACTGACTGGACTGCTGCTAGGTATGTGTCAGATGGATGTCGCTGATTTTTGGGTTTGCCCTTCAAACAAGGTTATTTTGAAGCTTCTGTTGTCCATGGAACTTAATTTTGAGCCCCTAGAAATGAGGTGGGGGGAGGTTAATTTTGATGCCAGTGGGAAATAAGGGCTCTGAGCTACCTGGAGTGGGCACTTTGGCCCTGATGCTTCACTTGAAAGAGCCATTTATCAGAGAGGCTGCCCGTAGTGAAGCAAGTAAGAAAACCTTGGAGGCCAGATGATTTACTTGACCTTCTAGTATTAAGTTTGCAGATGGGGTGTTGGCTCCCAGTGACTGCTGGAAGACTCTGATAAGAAGAGGCCCAAACCGTGCTATTGATCTGCCGTGGCATGCTCTGGAGGACTAAAAGGATGAAAGGGGAGGAAAACATGCAAGTAGTAATAACTTGTTCTTTGTCTTTGGGTGGAATTGGAACAGATTTGGAGTCTGCATGCATGACCTAGAGACACTGATTGCATTGTTAGCTATTTTCCAATCCAGTACATCAATGGCAGCTCACCCACGCTTACCTCTAGAATAGAACAAAACATGGTTTTACATTTTAAGTACAATGATTAAGACATTAGATCAAATGCTCTGAGCATGAGTCTTGAAGCCAGTCACTGATGAATTCTACTCACAGGTCTCTGAGCATGACATAACCTTGCTGCTTCCACGTAGTTTGCATGAGAGTACAGCTAAACTAATTCACGAGGCCAAAGTGTTTGCAATGTGTTTTGGTTCAATTCCACTTGATTGCTAAACTATCAAAGGCAGAAGGTGAGTCTTTCCCCCACTCTATTAAATACTCTTCTTTAGTAAGTTTAAAATGATATTTCTATTCCATATTGGGGTCTGCTGTTTTACATCAGCTACTATATATATATATATATATATATATA
>NW_005841875.1:3213737-3224300 GCF_000455745.1 Alligator sinensis
TATATATATATATGTATATAGATCTATATAGGTATATATAAATTAGCAGTTTATTTTTTCAAGCCTCAAAGTTTTGGGCTAGGTTTGTCAGGGAGTGAGCATTTATTTTATATGAAAGAAACGGCTCATTCCACCCTGGTACAGCTCCTCTTTTCTTTCTCAAGGACGTTTAGGATATACAGTATGTCTTCTGTATATAGTACCGGGCCATTAAGGTGTCTCGTTTTAGCAAGATGTTACACATGGTACCCACTCTGTCTGATGAAGTCTTACAGTGATAAATTTTTCTCTGACATGAATTGTTCTTCCTGATTCATGTAAAAATATTATTTCTTTTGGACTGTTTTTATGATTGTGAAAATGAAATTCAGGGGGAACCAGTCTGCATTTTTTCCTAAACGGTGCTGTCATTGGTGCGGTTCTGAGTGCCACTGGATACATGTAGGGACAATCTATTACAAGAAAGTTGGCCACATTTTATGACCTATTATAACTCACCTGAGGCTGTGTCAGTCTAGTCATCTCTACTGAGCTTGCTGGTCTATCTCACTTATCAAGGGGAAGTCCAACTAAAATAATAGATTCGGAAACTCTCTTATGTGAATTTCTTCTTTCTCCCCTTCGGGTTCTTTCTGCTAATCTGTATATCTTAATTCTTTTCTCCTCTGATCTTTACAGAATCCCGTCCGTATGAATAATACCTTCAAGTTCGGACAACTTTCATTTGAAACAGCTGTAAATCCTGATGAAGCAAAAGTGAAAAGGAAGACCTTTCTGCTAAGATAACCCTAATGATGCATGGCAAAATGTAAGTTCCATGTCTAGTATGGGGCTAGTTTACTGCTACGTGTATAGTACTTTTGGTATCCTCCACTAGTTAGTATAGGAAGTGATACTGCACTAAGTACAGGTGTTTTTTTAAGGGCACAGCACACACAACCTGTTGAAATGTGGAACAAAACACCTAGCAAGTATCTGAGTGTAAGCCTGCTTCCACTGTTGGCAATGTGAGTTTTTAAATTGACTTCAGCGACAGAAGGATCAGGGTTCCTTGGAGACAAACTTCAAAATCAAACGTGTCTCTATAATATATCTTTTGGCAAGCTCTCTTTCAGGGAGCTATCCTGAACAAGATTTTGTGCCCAGGCACAAAATGACTGGTCATGCATGGTATTCTGCAAATGCAAGCAGCCTGCAAGTTCATCCAGGCTTTAATGTTAAAATAACATCAGCAAAAGATTTCACCCATGGCCATGCATTAGGAGAGTTCTGTGCACACAGCAATATGGCTTTATTTTGACAACTACCAAGAGGCTGAAAATTACATTTAACTGATGGGGGTTAGGGATCAACCTCTTCTATGGGCATCATAGTTATGCTTTATGGTGTATATTTCTTCCTTTGAAACATTTGCTACTGGCACTCTCCGAGATGATATACTGGACTTGATAGACATCAAGTCTGATCCAATATGGCATTTCATAGCAGCTCAAACATGATTTTCCAGTGAAAGAGCCTCCTCTCTGGCTCAGTTTTTTTCTCACTGGTTTAATGGGATTGTGCACAATTCTTAGATTTGGGAAGATACCATATTTTTAATGTACTTGTATAGTTAGTACTCCAGCATGCCCTGATCTATGACTGGGCTGCCTAGGCAGCATTGCATTACAGACAGCTAATAACAATGAATGGAACAAGCAGAACGCATTGCCAACTTACCTACAGCATCCTTCCATCCGGAGCTTGTGAACTCACTACCCAGGCTGGCTTTTTACCTCTCTGTTCTGCATTTTCCTTTTAGATGTTTTATTTTAAAAGAATGTTTTTCACTTGCCTTGGTGCCACTTCAGAAAAGAAGGAAAAAAAAAAATCTGGTCTACCAGTTGTATATGAATACAAAATTTTAATACCTCTGTCAGCTATTCATCATGATTACATGAACAATTAAATCAAAAGTGGTAATAATTATGCATTTAGATTTTAAAATTCAGTAGTCAACACTTAACGCAGGAGGTAATTGACAGCGCACGTTGCAGTCTTCATCTCGAGCAACATGTGGTTCAGTGTCTTTGGGAACAGATGGTACCCTTTTTATGAGCAGAAGAGGAGCAGCATCTTGGAGCAGCTCTGCTCAGTCCTGCCCTTCCCCTCTGGTGAACCCCCCGGCTCTACAGTGGGGTCAGAGTTTTCTGACACAATGGTTTTCATTCTTTCCATTGGAAAACACCAATGAAACTGTGAAACGATTCACGGGAAAAAGTCTAGTTTAGCTTTTTTTTTGAAAAACAAACATCACCATCATTGAAACCAGAGGCTCCCACTTTTTTCAAGCAAAAGTTTTTGTTTTGGGGTCTTGCTTTGAAATGTAATAAGAGAATCTGACCTTTTTTACTGAACTTTGGCTGGTTGGGTTGGTCTGGTCCATTTTTCTTCAGCTTTTAATTTCACAACAAAGGATGTGATTTTCAATGGTTTGTTCCCATTTGCAGCAGGAAAAGATATTAAAAATCTTATGTTCTTTCAGGAGAGAAAAATAATTTCCGTTTGGTTCCTCTCTGCTTCTCTCTGCTCCTTTTCTACCCTTGGAACTGAAAGGTGAGGAGGGGTTGAAGTCCCACCGGAGCGGCTATCCTGCTACCCTGGCTTGGGAGAGGCAATGACTAACTTTCAGAGCTTCAGGAGCAGAATTGTGCTGGTGGGAAAGACATTGGGGGAGCAGGGTGTCAGTCCAGGGGGGCTCACGGGTGGAGGAGAGGCTGGGAGGCAAAGGGAGGCACAAAACTAATTGATATTAGGGCATGGGTTCACAAGAAGGTGTGGGGGTTGGGGAATGTATAATAGGGAGGGAGAAGGAGGTTGTCTTATTACTAGCATTTTCTCATAATGAATAGAAATCCAGAAGACCAATCCAGCACAGCTCAATGCATTTATTGGTGAGGTCTGTAAAACACTAACTAATCAGTAACCTGGCATATATGATACCACTCCTTGGTCTGTTTTGGTGCTGCAAGAATAAGTGGAATATATTTGGCACGTGACTTTACACAGTCCTTTTTATATCCGGCCTGTTTACAAGACAGGGCTGTGGAGAATTTAGCTTATTTTCATGGGTGTATGCAAGTAGCAGATGTACACTCAAAATACTGCAATACCCAGCACAAAAATCTTTCTGGTATTGGCCTGGCATCCTCAAAAGAGGAAACATAGTAGTGCAACATGTGCATGCAGTGCCTCAGCAGAACTTGGTATACAGCCTAACATAACACTACGAAGGCCGTCTCCTAATAAACATACAAGCTATAACAGATGCCTAGATGCCAGCATATGCAAAGGAGAATAATTAAGGTCATGCTAGGGCTGTGTGACTGATGCGGGGAAGGCATATGTGTATTTGTGTGTAGAAGGGACTATATTTGGGGCTTGGCAGTGTCTCCTAATGAGAGAAATTCACCTTATATGTACAGCCAGATATACATACAACCAACCAGATATTAATCTTTTAAGGAATAGGATTTCTTAACTACCTCTCAGAAGATTTTTAGTTTGGGAGAGGACTCACAGGTAAAATTTTCAAAAGTGCCAAGCGAAAACTCCTAAATCCCATCTTTATAAATGATTTACATGCATAGGGCCAGACCATGGGCTTGTGCTGATGCATATTAGTAGGCATCTTTGAAAAATCTGGCCTTTAGACACCCAAAAGTACACTTTTACTGCAATCCTGCTGCTGCTACCAGGAAATCTTGTGCCTGGGTGTGTTCTGTCCTGTTCCTGCTCACATGCACCAAACCTGGAAATTAGTCAGTAAAAGCTGCTTTCAGACTGGAGACCGGGGTCTGGAGAGCAGCAGTCAGCAGGCTCCCTTGTATTGGCTTCTCTGCCTATTTCTAGTTTTGGTACATGTGAGCAAGAGTTAATGTGTATGCAAAAGCAGTGTTCCCTAGGCGTCCTGGGGGAATGTAGGTATGGCTTAAATTCTGTTGAAAGTCACTGAATTGGTGCTTAGGTCGCTCCTGAAAATGAGATCTGAACATCTAAATCCCCAAGGTGGTTTTGAGGATTTTATCCATGGTCTGATGTACAGCACAGGGTGGGTAAGAAGATCTACATTCCCCCCTACAAGTTCTGTGTGATCTTGATTTTTACCAGCTTCGCAGCAGGGTGAGGCTATATCCAGCAAAGCTCTTTTGAGATTCTCAAATGAAGGCACAAGCTAAGGACAAAAGTATTGCTTTTAAAAGCACATAAGCACAGACTCTCAGTGCAGGAGCTCTCAGGTGCTGCACGGAGGTGGAGTGTAACAAAGAGAAAATAAAGAAGTGAAAGAGATTGCACAATTTGCTGAGACCAGACTGAGTCTTCTGTAATCCTCCAGGCATCTGCTTGAATTTTGCTTTGGCATCTCTATTTGTTTTATTTTCCTGTTTCACCTTCAGGCTTCCTGGGAAGCTTTGCTTCTGTATCCCCCAAAGGTCAAAAACTTCACATCTCAGTAAGACTGATTTTGCTACACAGACTCCTGCTCCATTAACACAATCCGTAGGTTACTTCTAATCCCTGGAATTGATTTATTTAATCCTTGTAGATGCCATTTATTACATATCATTCTCAGCATTTATTCACAGCACAAACAGATGGTCAACGGAACCAATTAACCTTTCCCAATCTCCCTTTCAGACTTTCTGCATTTTTTGAGTCTACGGACAAACGAACAGAAACTATCGGGAGACTTCATGACAGAGCGTGATGAATAGGAAGGCTGGCTGTTGCATATGCAACTTGCTCAAACAGACCCTGCGCCCGCTAGACTGGAGCACCTGAGGAGGACTTTTTATTTGATGAAACAGGTAGGGGGAGAAGAAATGATGAGAGGTGGAATGACCCATGTTTGGGGGTTTTTTTTTTGCAATTGGTTGTGAAAGAGAGGACGGTGCAACCTTTCTGCTCCTTTCATAAGATGTGAAAAATAAATATGTGTATTCCTGTTTTTTCATGAATGTACAGTAGAACAGACCACATACATTTAGAGAAACCTTCTATTCAAAACATTTAGGTTAAAATTATTACTGTTTTCCTGAAAAATACAATTTGGGGTGGATTTTTCCCTCTCACTTCAATCTGGATATGTGCACGAGAGGGGGCTAGAGCACTTATGTAGTACTGCTCATCATTATCGTGCTTTGCAATCAAGGAGTTGATTGTCAAAACATGTGATTTAGATGGAGAACTTAAAGACATTTTTGTTCTACCCATTCTTAGGACTATGCTGTACAAAGAGACAAGGGTCTATGCTAAGAGTTAGATATTTTGGAAGTGCTGTTGGCAAGGGTACGCAGGTTTATGTGGCCTACCTTGTAGGTGCTATACTACTTACAATTTGGCAACTGGTTCTGCTAAAATTGAGTGATTTCTGCTTATGTAAGATAATATTTTTGTAGCAACCTTGTGCTTCTCACTTGTTTTGTGTGCATTGTAACTGGAAATGGGCTCAAGTAATCACCCAGGCCAGACTGTCTCAGGGGAAGTTAAGATCCTGATTCAAATAATGTGACTTGTCCGTATCCCAATAGTGGCCTGGAGCAGCCTGTTGACTCTAAATAGCCCAGGAAGAGTTAGGTCTGAGTTTGAGTGTTCAAGCTAGTTCCACCTTTAGTGCTAACACTTTGTGGATTGGTCTCTCTGGTCCAAAGTTTTTAGGCATACCAGGACACTTCAGGGCAGGAAAAACAAATGGAAATTTTGACACCGTTTTAACATCAGTCTGCTGAATTCTATTCTAAGATGCCAAGAAAAGTCATTCCGGGTGTCTGCTCCAAAAGCAAATTCCTCCTTCATCCACACCCCACAAGACAGCCATTATAAGACCATGGGAGGTCTGACCACTCATAGACATTCAGCCAAATCCTTATTCATCTGGGTTTATATTGAAAGAAATCTATGGGCACCTGAGGCTTCACAGACTTCAGTAGATTTCTGGCTTCACAGAACTTCACAGGGGATCGGGAGCATCAAACTTGTTTCTCTCTTTCTCTTCTTCAAAAGCGAGTTCTGTCAGAAGAGCTAATGGAGATTCTGCACTAATGCAGAGACAATGAAACGCAGCTGAAGAGGGCAATGTAGCAGGCACACACATTAGCCTGCTTGGTGCACAATGTGCTGCAGAGTGATTTCTACTTTGGACCAACCTACCTCAAATCTTCATGGCTTGGCTTGAGTCCCTTTATAGTGTATGTGGCAGAGGAGCAGGGTTGCATTTTGGACCATTCTCTGTATTATACCTTCCAGTCTCTGAGCTATATTTTCACAGAGACAGGTGGCCCTTTTGCATTAAGGTGGAGGAAGGCAGAGAAAACCTTACCCCTTCACTGTGTATTCCCTTAAAAAAACTTTACTCTTTTTGTTCTTCCATGTTGCATTACTCCAAAATAAAAGTCATAGCAACTACAGAATGCATTTGCTCCTTGTGGGCGCATCCACACATGCAGGCATGTGTGCTTGCAGCGGCTCATATAGGAGTGGCACAAATTTGTGCCGGGGAATTTTTGCTTCCATGCCCATGCCTGGATATGCACTTTGGTGTGGGGCAGGTTGTGCCAGCTGGTGCTGCCCAGCTCCGACCAGATCTGCAGCCAGGAGGAGCTAGAGCCGGGGACCAGCACAGGTGCTGGCCCAGCAGTATAGAAAGATGCCCTGTGCTGGCCCCAGCAGTATAAAAAGCTGCCATGGCAAGCAGCTTAGGGCTACTTGCTCTCAGGAGCTTCTGGGGCCCGGCCACTTGATATCTGGGGACACTAGCCCTTGTGCCAGCTGGACTGCTGAAGCAGCCCTAATTTAGAGATCCCTGCATCCTATACCCACTGCAGCAGTCTGGCAGTGGGGGCTGCTGCTGATATGACCTGCTGCCACCTGTGCCAGCATGTGGCCCCAAGGCTGCGTGCCTGCCAGACCTAGATGGGGACCGCACAGTCACAGCAGAGGCATCTGTATCTCTGGGCCAGCTGCCAGTGGGCTGCGGCTGCACAGTTGGACTTTGTGCGGCATTGCTGCCATGTATGCCCCTGCCCTGCCATCTAGGCAGCTATCGCTCAGAAGATGTTCTCAGTGTGGTGGCCTGCTTTGAGCTGTCAAAGCAAGTCCTCCTGGTCCCAATGGCCAGGAGGTCAGCCACCTAATTTGCTTTCTAGCTGGGCCCTGGCTGCCAGCCCTGAGCAGACTCCTCTGCCTGGGTCCTGCCACTTGCCTCACTAGCAGGAATTCTTGTGTTTGAAAAAATGCATTTTTCCTAATTTAAAAAAAAAAAAAAAAAAAAAAAAGCCAAATTCACTCTTTTTAAAATACTCCAAAATCCATGGTCTTGCACAATTAAAACAAAAGACCACTATATCTGTCTGTCTGTCTGTTTTATTGATATATTTACAATTTTAAAGCAATTTGGAAGCCTACCAGTGTCTCTATCATCATAATAAAATAAATTCTAAATATCTATATGCTTTGATGTTTTCTTTTAGCTTTCTTATCATAGAAAAATTAGAGTTCCCCCTGACCCCTTCACTAACCAGTATATGGGGACAGTTGCCCCTGTAGCCACAGTTCCTGTCAGCTGGTCTCATCCTGTCTGGCAGCTGGGCATGTTGGGTGTGTGATGGTGGGATGTGAGGTTTGCAGGAGTGGGGTGGGAAGAGGTGTGGGGGGATGTTGTGGGTGTGGGAGTGGGGTGGGGTTTGTAGAAGGTGGGTGGGAGGTGTGAGTGGGTGTGGGGTTTGCAGGAGAGGGGGTGTGTGTGGGTGGGTGTGGTATGGGGTTTGCAAGAGGGGGGTGGGAAGTGTGGGGTCTGTGGGTGGGGTTTGTGGGGGGGCTGCCACATGCCTGCCCCCCCACATGGTGCCAGCTGTGCCGTGTCAGCAGCAGCACTGCCGGACCCATGGTTTGTGCAGGGAGAACAGGTCCAGCCGGACCTGATCCGACCCTTCTCAGGATGGTCCGCTAGCACACCTTTGGACATGTGGCTCCAGGACATACGGCTCCTGTCCAAAGGCGCATGATAGCTGGGCGGGCCAGGCCAGGTCACGTCAGGCCCATTCTCCATGAGGGTCAGGCGGTGATGCACAGTCATGTGGCTGTACCTACAGTGGGCCATGGTGCATTGCCACCTGACTCACATGGAGAATGGACCCGGCCCGGCCCAATATGACCCGACCTGGACTGCCCAGCTAGCATGTGCCTTTGGACAGGAGCCGTGCATCCCAGGCCTGTCCAAAGGCATTCCAATTGGCTGTGCCAGGCCGGGTCGGTTCCCTCTGGGCCTGTTCTCCCTGCACAGACCATGGGTCCAGCAGTGCTGCTTCTGGCATGGCCCAGCTGGTGCTGCAGAGGGTGGGTGGAGTGGGCTGGCAGGTTGTGGCCCCTCCACACACCCCACATCCCCCACACATACCTCCTGCCACTCCCCACACACCCACCCCCACACCCACAAAGCCCACCCAGTAACCACACAGACCACCCACCCCTGTCTCTGCTTACCTGGGACAGCGCCCAAGGCCAGGTCCTGCTGCAGCCTTGTCCCACTTCTGTTTGCCCGACATGCAAAGGATGCATGCTGGGGCAACAGAAGCACCGTGGAGACACTCCAGCCAGATACCAGAGTGTCTTTGGAGGACCCACTGCTGGTTTGCCTTGGGGCATGGTCCTGGACCGTGCCGTGCCTTGCTTTTTTCCCATGGGTTTTCTTTTGGTACCTGGATTTCCAGGTATCAACTTAGAGTTGGTGCTGCAAAAATGCAGTGCAGGGAATGTTTTTTTTGGTTCCCAGAGTGCCTTTTGTGGGGGTCTGAAACTGCTTTGAGACCCCACAAGAGGCACATGTGGGTTCATCTGGATGCACCCTGTGGGCGCACAAATATATTGGGTATAGTCTTATATAATACCCAAGAATGCACAACTAGTTTTCAAGGTTCTATACTTGGGCCTGTGAATTTTGACAAATTCTGGTGCTGTCTACAGTTTATAAATGTTTAATTCTTCTCAATGTAATCACATCAGTGATTACATTTACAAGTAGTCAGTACTAGTAAGCCTAGCTTGCTAAATCATGCTCAAATCTTCTGCTGACTTATTCACTAAAAAGAAATAGTAAGTGGGTAATTTTGTACAGTATGTCTGTGCAAATATGGCAGAAGAGATGTTAATACAGCTATCGTTCCCATTGCCAACCTTCAAGAGTTCCCTGAGTTGCAAGTAGTATTGCAGATTGTCTTGGATGCATACTGTGCTTTTGTTAAACCTATTATACCTGGCCTATAATTTGCTGTCTGTATCTACACCCACTCTAACGGACAGGGGAGGATCTCACAGGGGTATCATGGGGATAAAAGGGTAAAGAGTCATGCGAAATGGAAGAGGCATCAAAGGCCCAGTATTCTCTCAGCAGAATCTGATTAGGGTGTTATTAACCTTCCTTTGTTCTTGTACCATGTGAAAATTATTTACCTTGTACAATAAGGCTTGGTGGCAGCAATCCAGTTGGAGTTGGTGACATCTTTTTACAGGTCATGGGTTAGCTTTCACTTAAAAAAAAAAAAAAAAAAAAAAAAGCATATGTGTCTATTTTGAAAGCTATCATCTGCTTGGCCTGAGTCAAAAGATAATTCTGCTTCCATTTTTCTGATATGAAATGATCATCACCTTGGTTAGGAGAAGAGGAAGAGAAAATACTGCTGTTTTTTGTAAGACACAATGCTCCTTCTCCTACAAATAATGCAACATAATAGTTCACTTACCAACTTTAAAAATCATGGACTTAAATCTAACTTTGAACCTGACATTCTTTAATTAAAATTTAAAATTTAATAGAACTCTCTGTGTGTCCAACTATATACTACACAAGAAAATGAATATCTCACTTCCAGCTGGTGGCTCCATCTGTTCAAATTTTTCTATTGGATTGAAGGTAAAAGAATCCATGGGTTTTTGGACCTATGTAAAAAAATACCTGCAATCTTGGGGATAGGTTAATTCTCAGAAAAAAGAGGGATGAGACTCCTGTCTTCTGCCCTTTGCATCTGAGCTCCTCTTCTCCTCCTTTAAGAGTATCTCTGCACCAAAGTCAAAGTTATTACGTAGCTGCTTGTGTTTTCTGGAGAAAAATCTGCCACACATTCATATCATACTCTGTGCTTTCTAAATACTGAAGCAAATTCTGTTCTTGCTTGTGTTGCAAGCAGCCAAACTCTGCCCCACTTTTACTCATGCAGAATAGAACATTATGCAGAAATTAGTCCTGTTGTCTTCAGTGGATCTGTTTGTTCTGCAAGATAGTACTTAATACAGTGCTAAAATTGAGCCCCAAGTTGGCTAACTATATTTATGCCCATTTCATGAATGAGTAATGGAGAGGAGCAAAGAAACTAATAGCCTCATTGTGCAAACCTTTCACACCTGAGATACCCTTATTCCTTTGAGTAATCCCATTGGTTCTGTTGGCACTTCTGAGATGAGAAAAATTTGCCCATGGAATAACCATTTGTTGAATAAGCCACCTAAAAGTATCAAGCCACTGAAGAACCA